>NW_027485494.1:0-36714 GCF_050908995.1 Andrena cerasifolii
ATCAGTTTTCATTATTTGGTTTTCAATATCGGTTTTTGAATATCGGTTCTAATATCGGATTCAATATCGGTTTTTCAATATCGGTTCTAATATCGGATTCAACATCGGTTTTTGAATATCGGTTCTAATATCGGATTAAATATCGGTTTTTCAATATTTGTTTTTCAATATCGGTTTTTAAATATCAGTTTTTCAATATCGGTTTTGCAATATCAGTTTTTCAATATTTGGTTTTCAATATCGGTTCTAATATCGGATTCAACATCGGTTTTTGAATATCGGTTCTAATATCGGATTCAATATCGGTTTTTCAATATCGGTTTTGCAATATCAGTTTTTCGATATAGGTTTTTCAATATCGGTTTCAATATGGGTTTTTCAATATCGGTTTTTCAATATCGGTTTTTCAATATCAGTTTTTCGATATAGGTTTTTCAATATCGGTTTCAATATGGGTTTTTCAATATCGGTTTTTCAATATCGGTTTTTCAATATCAGTTTTTCAATATTTGGTTTTCAATATCGGTTTTTGAATATCGGTTCTAATATCGGATTCAATATCGGTTCTAATATCGGATTCAATATCGGTTTTTGAATATCGGTTCTAATATCGGATTCAATATCGGTTTTTGAATATCGGTTCTAATATCGGATTCAATATCGGTTTTTGAATATCGGTTCTAATATCGGATTCAATATCGGTTCTAATATCGGATTCAATATCGGTTTTTGAATATCGGTTCTAATATCGGATTCAATATCGGTTTTTCAATATCGGTTTTGCAATATCAGTTTTTCGGTATAGGTTTATCAATATCGGTTTCTCAATATCGGTTTTTCAATATCGGTTTTGCAATATCAGTTTTTCATTATTTGGTTTTCAATATCGGTTTTTGAATATCAGTTTTTCGATATAGGTTTTTCAATATCGGTTTCAATATGGGTTTTTCAATATCGGTTTTTCAATATCGGTTTTTCAATATCGGTTTTTCAATATCGGTTTTTCAATATTTGGTTTTCAATATCGATTTTTGAATATCGGTTCTAATATCGGATTAAATATCGGTTTTTCAATATTTGTTTTTCAATATCGGTTTTTCAATATCGGTTTTTAAATATCAGTTTCTCAATATCGGTTTTTCAATATCGGTTTTTCAATATCGGTTTTTCAATATCAGTTTTTCGATATCAGTTTTTCAATATTTGTTTTTCAATATCGGTTTTTCAATATCAATTTTTCGATATCAATTTTTCGATATCAATTTTTCGATATCAGTTTTTCAATATTTGGTTTTCAATATCGGTTTTTGAATATCGGTTTTTGAATATCGGTTCTAATATCGGTCTCAATATTGGTTTTGCAATATCAGTTTTTCGATATAGGTTTTTCAACACCGGTTTTTCAATATCGGTTTTTCAATATCAGTTTTTCGTTATTTGGTTTTCAATATCGGTTTTTGAATATCGGTTCTATTATCGGTTTCAATATCGGTATTGCAATATCAGTTTTTCGATATAGGTTTTTCAATACCGGTTTTTCAATATCGGTTTTTCAATATCAGTTTTTCAATATTTGGTTTTCAATATCGGTTTTGAATATCGGTTCTAATATCGGATTCAATATCGGTTTTTCAATATCAGTTTTTCGATATCAGTTTTTCAATATTTGGTTTTCAATATCGGTTTTTGAATATCGGTTTTTCAATATTTGTTATTCAATATCGGTTTTTCAATATCGGTTCTAATATCGGTTTCAATATCGGTTTTTCAATATCGGTTTTTCAAAATAGGATTTTCAATATCGGTTTTTCAATATCAGTTTTTCAATATTGGTTTTTCAATATCGCTTTTTCAATATCGGTTTTTCAATATCAGTTTTTCGATATCAGTTTTTCAATATCGATTTTGCAATATCAGTTTTTCGATATAAGTTTTTCAACATCGGTTTTGCAATATCAGTTTCTCAATATCAGTTTTTCAATATTTGGTTTTCAATATCGGTTTTTCAATATCTGTTCTAATATCGGTTTCAATATCGGTTTTTCAATATCAGTTTTTCGATATAGGTTTTTCAATACCGGTTTTTCAATATCGGTTTTTCAATATCGGTTTTTCAATATCAGTTTTCATTATTTGGTTTTCAATATCGGTTTTTGAATATCGGTTCTAATATCGGATTCAATATCGGTTTTTCAATATCGGTTCTAATATCGGATTCAACATCGGTTTTTGAATATCGGTTCTAATATCGGATTAAATATCGGTTTTTCAATATTTGTTTTTCAATATCGGTTTTTAAATATCAGTTTTTCAATATCGGTTTTGCAATATCAGTTTTTCAATATTTGGTTTTCAATATCGGTTCTAATATCGGATTCAACATCGGTTTTTGAATATCGGTTCTAATATCGGATTCAATATCGGTTTTTCAATATCGGTTTTGCAATATCAGTTTTTCGATATAGGTTTTTCAATATCGGTTTCAATATGGGTTTTTCAATATCGGTTTTTCAATATCGGTTTTTCAATATCAGTTTTTCGATATAGGTTTTTCAATATCGGTTTCAATATGGGTTTTTCAATATCGGTTTTTCAATATCGGTTTTTCAATATCAGTTTTTCAATATTTGGTTTTCAATATCGGTTTTTGAATATCGGTTCTAATATCGGATTCAATATCGGTTTTTGAATATCGGTTCTAATATCGGATTCAATATCGGTTTTTCAATATCGGTTCTAATATCGGATTCAACATCGGTTTTTGAATATCGGTTCTAATATCGGATTCAATATCGGTTTTTCAATATCGGTTTTGCAATATCGGTTTTTCAATATCGGTTTTGCAATATCAGTTTTTCAATATTTGGTTTTCAATATCGGTTTTTGAATATCGGTTCTAATATCGGATTCAATATCGGTTTTTGAATATCGGTTCTAATATCGGATTCAATATCGGTTTTTGAATATCGGTTCTAATATCGGATTCAATATCGGTTCTAATATCGGATTCAATATCGGTTTTTGAATATCGGTTCTAATATCGGATTCAATATCGGTTTTTCAATATCGGTTTTGCAATATCAGTATTTCGGTATAGGTTTATCAATATCGGTTTCTCAATATCGGTTTTTCAATATCGGTTTTTCAATATCGGTTTTTCAATATCGGTTTTTCAATATCAGTTTATCGATATCAGTTTTTCAATATTTGTTTTTCAATATCGGTTTTTCAATATCGGTTTTTCAATATCAGTTTTTCGATATCAGTTTTTCAATATTTGTTTTTCAATATCGGTTTTTCATTATCGGTTCTAATATCGGATTCAATATCGGTTTTTCAATATCGGTTTTACAGTATCAGTTTTTCGATATAGGTTTTTCAATATCGGTTTTCCAATATCAGTTTCAATATCGGTTTTCAATATCGGTTTTTCAATATCGGTTTTTCAATATCGATTTTGCAATATCAGTTTTTCGATATAAGTTTTTCAATATCGGTTTTGCAATATCAGTTTCTCAATATCAGTTTTTCAATATTTGGTTTTCAATATCGGTTTTTCAATATCTGTTCTAATATCGGTTTCAATATCGGTTTTTCAATATCAGTTTTTCGATATAGGTTTTTCAATACCGGTTTTTCAATATCGGTTTTTCAATATCGGTTTTTCAATATCAGTTTTTCATTATTTGGTTTTCAATATCGGTTTTTGAATATCGGTTCTAATATCGGATTCAATATCGGTTTTTGAATATCGGTTCTAATATCGGATTAAATATCGGTTTTTCAATATTTGTTTTTCAATATCGGTTTTTAAATATCAGTTTTTCAATATCGGTTTTGCAATATCAGTTTTTCAATATTTGGTTTTCAATATCGGTTCTAATATCGGATTCAACATCGGTTTTTGAATATCGGTTCTAATATCGGATTCAATATCGGTTTTTCATTATCGGTTTTGCAATATCAGTTTTTCGATATAGGTTTTTCAATATCGGTTTCAATATGGGTTTTTCAATATCGGTTTTTCAATATCGGTTTTTCAATATCAGTTTTTCGATGTAAGTTTTTCAATATTGGTTTTTCAATATCGCTTTTTCAATATCGCTTTTTCAATATCGCTTTTTCAATATCGGTTTTTGAATATCGGTTTTTCAATATTTGTTATTCAATATCGGTTTTTCAATATCGGTTCTAATATCGGTTTCAATATCGGTTTTTCAATATCGGTTTTTCAAAATAGGATTTTCAATATCGGTTTTTCAATATCAGTTTTTCAATATTGGTTTTTCAATATCGCTTTTTCAATATCGGTTTTTCAATATCAGTTTTTCGATATCAGTTTTTCAATATCGATTTTGCAATATCAGTTTTTCGATATAAGTTTTTCAACATCGGTTTTGCAATATCAGTTTCTCAATATCAGTTTTTCAATATTTGGTTTTCAATATCGGTTTTTCAATATCTGTTCTAATATCGGTTTCAATATCGGTTTTTCAATATCAGTTTTTCGATATAGGTTTTTCAATACCGGTTTTTCAATATCGGTTTTTCAATATCGGTTTTTCAATATCAGTTTTCATTATTTGGTTTTCAATATCGGTTTTTGAATATCGGTTCTAATATCGGATTCAATATCGGTTTTTCAATATCGGTTCTAATATCGGATTCAACATCGGTTTTTGAATATCGGTTCTAATATCGGATTAAATATCGGTTTTTCAATATTTGTTTTTCAATATCGGTTTTTAAATATCAGTTTTTCAATATCGGTTTTGCAATATCAGTTTTTCAATATTTGGTTTTCAATATCGGTTCTAATATCGGATTCAACATCGGTTTTTGAATATCGGTTCTAATATCGGATTCAATATCGGTTTTTCAATATCGGTTTTGCAATATCAGTTTTTCGATATAGGTTTTTCAATATCGGTTTCAATATGGGTTTTTCAATATCGGTTTTTCAATATCGGTTTTTCAATATCAGTTTTTCGATATAGGTTTTTCAATATCGGTTTCAATATGGGTTTTTCAATATCGGTTTTTCAATATCGGTTTTTCAATATCAGTTTTTCAATATTTGGTTTTCAATATCGGTTTTTGAATATCGGTTCTAATATCGGATTCAATATCGGTTTTTGAATATCGGTTCTAATATCGGATTCAATATCGGTTTTTCAATATCGGTTCTAATATCGGATTCAACATCGGTTTTTGAATATCGGTTCTAATATCGGATTCAATATCGGTTTTTCAATATCGGTTTTGCAATATCGGTTTTTCAATATCGGTTTTGCAATATCAGTTTTTCAATATTTGGTTTTCAATATCGGTTTTTGAATATCGGTTCTAATATCGGATTCAATATCGGTTTTTGAATATCGGTTCTAATATCGGATTCAATATCGGTTTTTGAATATCGGTTCTAATATCGGATTCAATATCGGTTCTAATATCGGATTCAATATCGGTTTTTGAATATCGGTTCTAATATCGGATTCAATATCGGTTTTTCAATATCGGTTTTGCAATATCAGTATTTCGGTATAGGTTTATCAATATCGGTTTCTCAATATCGGTTTTTCAATATCGGTTTTTCAATATCGGTTTTTCAATATCGGTTTTTCAATATCAGTTTATCGATATCAGTTTTTCAATATTTGTTTTTCAATATCGGTTTTTCAATATCGGTTTTTCAATATCAGTTTTTCGATATCAGTTTTTCAATATTTGTTTTTCAATATCGGTTTTTCATTATCGGTTCTAATATCGGATTCAATATCGGTTTTTCAATATCGGTTTTACAGTATCAGTTTTTCGATATAGGTTTTTCAATATCGGTTTTCCAATATCAGTTTCAATATCGGTTTTCAATATCGGTTTTTCAATATCGGTTTTTCAATATCGATTTTGCAATATCAGTTTTTCGATATAAGTTTTTCAATATCGGTTTTGCAATATCAGTTTCTCAATATCAGTTTTTCAATATTTGGTTTTCAATATCGGTTTTTCAATATCTGTTCTAATATCGGTTTCAATATCGGTTTTTCAATATCAGTTTTTCGATATAGGTTTTTCAATACCGGTTTTTCAATATCGGTTTTTCAATATCGGTTTTTCAATATCAGTTTTTCATTATTTGGTTTTCAATATCGGTTTTTGAATATCGGTTCTAATATCGGATTCAATATCGGTTTTTGAATATCGGTTCTAATATCGGATTCAATATCGGTTTTTCAATATCGGTTTTGCAATATCAGTTTTTCGGTATAGGTTTATCAATATCGGTTTCTCAATATCGGTTTTTCAATATCGGTTTTTCGATATCGGTTTTTCAATATCGGTTTTTCAATATCAGTTTATCGATATCAGTTTTTCAATATTTGTTTTTCAATATCGGTTTTTCAATATCGGTTTTTCAATATCAGTTTTTCGATATCAGTTTTTCAATATTTGTTTTTCAATATCGGTTTTTCATTATCGGTTCTAATATCGGATTCAATATCGGTTTTTCAATATCGGTTTTGCAGTATCAGTTTTTCGATATAGGTTTTTCAATATCGGTTTTTCAATATCAGTTTCAATATCGGTTTTCAATATCGGTTTTTCAATATCGGTTTTTCAATATCGATTTTGCAATATCAGTTTTTCGATATAAGTTTTTCAATATCGGTTTTGCAATATCAGTTTCTCAATATCAGTTTTTCAATATTTGGTTTTCAATATCGGTTTTTCAATATCTGTTCTAATATCGGTTTCAATATCGGTTTTTCAATATCAGTTTTTCGATATAGGTTTTTCAATACCGGTTTTTCAATATCGGTTTTTCAATATCAGTTTTTCAATATTTGGTTTTCAATATCGGTTTTTGAATATCGGTTCTAATATCGGATTCAATATCGGTTTTTCAATATCAGTTTTTCGATATCAGTTTTTCGATATAAGTTTTTCAACATCGGTTTTGCAATATCAGTTTCTCAATATCAGTTTTTCAATATTTGGTTTTCAATATCGGTTTTTCAATATCTGTTCTAATATCGGTTTCAATATCGGTTTTTCAATATCAGTTTTTCGATATAGGTTTTTCAATACCGGTTTTTCAATATCGGTTTTTCAATATCGGTTTTTCAATATCAGTTTTCATTATTTGGTTTTCAATATCGGTTTTTGAATATCGGTTCTAATATCGGATTCAATATCGGTTTTTCAATATCGGTTCTAATATCGGATTCAACATCGGTTTTTGAATATCGGTTCTAATATCGGATTAAATATCGGTTTTTCAATATTTGTTTTTCAATATCGGTTTTTAAATATCAGTTTTTCAATATCGGTTTTGCAATATCAGTTTTTCAATATTTGGTTTTCAATATCGGTTCTAATATCGGATTCAACATCGGTTTTTGAATATCGGTTCTAATATCGGATTCAATATCGGTTTTTCAATATCGGTTTTGCAATATCAGTTTTTCGATATAGGTTTTTCAATATCGGTTTCAATATGGGTTTTTCAATATCGGTTTTTCAATATCGGTTTTTCAATATCAGTTTTTCGATATAGGTTTTTCAATATCGGTTTCAATATGGGTTTTTCAATATCGGTTTTTCAATATCGGTTTTTCAATATCAGTTTTTCAATATTTGGTTTTCAATATCGGTTTTTGAATATCGGTTCTAATATCGGATTCAATATCGGTTTTTGAATATCGGTTCTAATATCGGATTCAATATCGGTTTTTCAATATCGGTTCTAATATCGGATTCAACATCGGTTTTTGAATATCGGTTCTAATATCGGATTCAATATCGGTTTTTCAATATCGGTTTTGCAATATCGGTTTTTCAATATCGGTTTTGCAATATCAGTTTTTCAATATTTGGTTTTCAATATCGGTTTTTGAATATCGGTTCTAATATCGGATTCAATATCGGTTTTTGAATATCGGTTCTAATATCGGATTCAATATCGGTTTTTGAATATCGGTTCTAATATCGGATTCAATATCGGTTCTAATATCGGATTCAATATCGGTTTTTGAATATCGGTTCTAATATCGGATTCAATATCGGTTTTTCAATATCGGTTTTGCAATATCAGTATTTCGGTATAGGTTTATCAATATCGGTTTCTCAATATCGGTTTTTCAATATCGGTTTTTCAATATCGGTTTTTCAATATCGGTTTTTCAATATCAGTTTATCGATATCAGTTTTTCAATATTTGTTTTTCAATATCGGTTTTTCAATATCGGTTTTTCAATATCAGTTTTTCGATATCAGTTTTTCAATATTTGTTTTTCAATATCGGTTTTTCATTATCGGTTCTAATATCGGATTCAATATCGGTTTTTCAATATCGGTTTTACAGTATCAGTTTTTCGATATAGGTTTTTCAATATCGGTTTTCCAATATCAGTTTCAATATCGGTTTTCAATATCGGTTTTTCAATATCGGTTTTTCAATATCGATTTTGCAATATCAGTTTTTCGATATAAGTTTTTCAATATCGGTTTTGCAATATCAGTTTCTCAATATCAGTTTTTCAATATTTGGTTTTCAATATCGGTTTTTCAATATCTGTTCTAATATCGGTTTCAATATCGGTTTTTCAATATCAGTTTTTCGATATAGGTTTTTCAATACCGGTTTTTCAATATCGGTTTTTCAATATCGGTTTTTCAATATCAGTTTTTCATTATTTGGTTTTCAATATCGGTTTTTGAATATCGGTTCTAATATCGGATTCAATATCGGTTTTTGAATATCGGTTCTAATATCGGATTCAATATCGGTTTTTCAATATCGGTTTTGCAATATCAGTTTTTCGGTATAGGTTTATCAATATCGGTTTCTCAATATCGGTTTTTCAATATCGGTTTTTCGATATCGGTTTTTCAATATCGGTTTTTCAATATCAGTTTATCGATATCAGTTTTTCAATATTTGTTTTTCAATATCGGTTTTTCAATATCGGTTTTTCAATATCAGTTTTTCGATATCAGTTTTTCAATATTTGTTTTTCAATATCGGTTTTTCATTATCGGTTCTAATATCGGATTCAATATCGGTTTTTCAATATCGGTTTTGCAGTATCAGTTTTTCGATATAGGTTTTTCAATATCGGTTTTTCAATATCAGTTTCAATATCGGTTTTCAATATCGGTTTTTCAATATCGGTTTTTCAATATCGATTGTGCAATATCAGTTTTTCGATATAAGTTTTTCAATATCGGTTTTGCAATATCAGTTTCTCAATATCAGTTTTTCAATATTTGGTTTTCAATATCGGTTTTTCAATATCTGTTCTAATATCGGTTTCAATATCGGTTTTTCAATATCAGTTTTTCGATATAGGTTTTTCAATACCGGTTTTTCAATATCGGTTTTTCAATATCAGTTTTTCAATATTTGGTTTTCAATATCGGTTTTTGAATATCGGTTCTAATATCGGATTCAATATCGGTTTTTCAATATCAGTTTTTCGATATCAGTTTTTCAATATTTGTTTTTAAATATCGGTTTTTCAATATCAATTTTTCGATATCAGTTTTTCAATATTTGGTTTTCAATATCGGTTTTTGAATATCGGTTTTTCAATATTTGTTATTCAATATCGGTTTTTCAATATCGGTTCTAATATCGGTTTCAATATCGGTTTTTCAATATCGGTTTTTCAAAATAGGTTTTTCAATATCGGTTTTTCAATATCAGTTTTTCAATATTGGTTTTTCAATATCGCTTTTTCAATATCGGTTTTTCAATATCAGTTTTTCGATATCAGTTTTTCAATATCGATTTTGCAATATCAGTTTTTCGATATAAGTTTTTCAACATCGGTTTTGCAATATCAGTTTCTCAATATCAGTTTTTCAATATTTGGTTTTCAATATCGGTTTTTCAATATCTGTTCTAATATCGGTTTCAATATCGGTTTTTCAATATCAGTTTTTCGATATAGGTTTTTCAATACCGGTTTTTCAATATCGGTTTTTCAATATCGGTTTTTCAATATCAGTTTTCATTATTTGGTTTTCAATATCGGTTTTTGAATATCGGTTCTAATATCGGATTCAATATCGGTTTTTCAATATCGGTTCTAATATCGGATTCAAAATCGGTTTTTGAATATCGGTTCTAATATCGGATTAAATATCGGTTTTTCAATATTTGTTTTTCAATATCGGTTTTTAAATATCAGTTTTTCAATATCGGTTTTGCAATATCAGTTTTTCAATATTTGGTTTTCAATATCGGTTCTAATATCGGATTCAACATCGGTTTTTGAATATCGGTTCTAATATCGGATTCAATATCGGTTTTTCAATATCGGTTTTGCAATATCAGTTTTTCGATATAGGTTTTTCAATATCGGTTTCAATATGGGTTTTTCAATATAGGTTTTTCAATATCGGTTTTTCAATATCAGTTTTTCGATATAGGTTTTTCAATATCGGTTTCAATATGGGTTTTTCAATATCGGTTTTTCAATATCGGTTTTTCAATATCAGTTTTTCAATATTTGGTTTTCAATATCGGTTTTTGAAAATCGGTTCTAATATCGGATTCAATATCGGTTTTTGAATATCGGTTCTAATATCGGATTCAATATCGGTTTTTCAATATCGGTTCTAATATCGGATTCAACATCGGTTTTTGAATATCGGTTCTAATATCGGATTCAATATCGGTTTTTCAATATCGGTTTTGCAATATCGGTTTTTCAATATCGGTTTTGCAATATCAGTTTTTCAATATTTGGTTTTCAATATCGGTTTTTGAATATCGGTTCTAATATCGGATTCAATATCGGTTTTTGAATATCGGTTCTAATATCGGATTCAATATCGGTTTTTGAATATCGGTTCTAATATCGGATTCAATATCGGTTTTTGAATATCGGTTCTAATATCGGATTCAATATCGGTTCTAATATCGGATTCAATATCGGTTTTTGAATATCGGTTCTAATATCGGATTCAATATCGGTTTTTCAATATCGGTTTTGCAGTATCAGTTTTTCGATATAGGTTTTTCAATATCGGTTTTTCAATATCAGTTTCAATATCGGTTTTCAATATCGGTTTTTCAATATCGGTTTTTCAATATCGATTTTGCAATATCAGTTTTTCGATATAAGTTTTTCAATATCGGTTTTGCAATATCAGTTTCTCAATATCAGTTTTTCAATATTTGGTTTTCAATATCGGTTTTTCAATATCTGTTCTAATATCGGTTTCAATATCGGTTTTTCAATATCAGTTTTTCGATATAGGTTTTTCAATACCGGTTTTTCAATATCGGTTTTTCAATATCGGTTTTTCAATATCGCTTTTTCAATATCGCTTTTTCAATATCGGTTTTTCAATATCGGTTTTGCAATATCAGTTTTTCAATATTTGGTTTTCAATATCGGTTTTTGAATATCGGTTCTAATATCGGATTCAATATCGGTTTCTCAATATCGGTTTTTCAATATCGCTTTTTCAATATCGCTTTTTCAATATCGGTTTTTCAATATCGGTTTTGCAATATCAGTTTTTCAATATTTGGTTTTCAATATCGGTTTTTGAATATCGGTTCTAATATCGGATTCAATATCGGTTTTTGAATATCGGTTCTAATATCGGATTCAATATCGGTTTTTCAATATCGGTTCTAATATCGGATTCAACATCGGTTTTTGAATATCGGATCTAATATCGGATTCAATATCGGTTTTTCAATATCGGTTTTGCAATATCGGTTTTTCAATATCGGTTTTGCAATATCAGTTTTTCAATATTTGGTTTTCAATATCGGTTTTTGAATATCGGTTCTAATATCGGATTCAATATCGGTTTTTGAATATCGGTTCTAATATCGGATTCAATATCGGTTTTTGAATATCGGTTCTAATATCGGATTCAATATCGGTTTTTGAATATCGGTTCTAATATCGGATTCAATATCGGTTTTTGAATATCGGTTCTAATATCGGATTCAATATCGGTTTTTCAATATCGGTTTTGCAATATCAGTTTTTCGGTATAGGTTTATCAATATCGGTTTCTCAATATCGGTTTTTCAATATCGGTTTTTCAATATCGGTTTTTCAATATCGGTTTTTCAATATCAGTTTATCGATATCAGTTTTTCAATATTTGTTTTTCAATATCGGTTTTTCAATATCGGTTTTTCAATATCAGTTTTTCGATATCAGTTTTTCAATATTTGTTTTTCAATATCGGTGTTTCATTATCGGTTCTAATATCGGATTCAATATCGGTTTTTCAATATCGGTTTTACAGTATCAGTTTTTCGATATAGGTTTTTCAATATCGGTTTTTCAATATCAGTTTCAATATCGGTTTTCAATATCGGTTTTTCAATATCGGTTTTTCAATATCGATTTTGCAATATCAGTTTTTCGATATAAGTTTTTCAATATCGGTTTTGCAATATCAGTTTCTCAATATCAGTTTTTCAATATTTGGTTTTCAATATCGGTTTTTCAATATCTGTTCTAATATCGGTTTCAATATCGGTTTTTCAATATCAGTTTTTCGATATAGGTTTTTCAATACCGGTTTTTCAATATCGGTTTTTCAATATCGGTTTTTCAATATCAGTTTTTCATTATTTGGTTTTCAATATCGGTTTTTGAATATCGGTTCTAATATCGGATTCAATATCGGTTTTTGAATATCGGTTCTAATATCGGATTCAATATCGGTTTTTCAATATCGGTTTTGCAATATCAGTTTTTCGGTATAGGTTTATCAATATCGGTTTCTCAATATCGGTTTTTCAATATCGGTTTTTCAATATCGGTTTTTCAATATCGGTTTTTCAATATCAGTTTATCGATATCAGTTTTTCAATATTTGTTTTTCAATATCGGTTTTTCAATATCGGTTTTTCAATATCAGTTTTTCGATATCAGTTTTTCAATATTTGTTTTTCAATATCGGTTTTTCATTATCGGTTCTAATATCGGATTCAATATCGGTTTTTCAATATCGGTTTTGCAGTATCAGTTTTTCGATATAGGTTTTTCAATATCGGTTTTTCAATATCAGTTTCAATATCGGTTTTCAATATCGGTTTTTGAATATCGGTTCTAATATCGGATTCAATATCGGTTTTTCAATATCGGTTCTAATATCGGATTCAACATCGGTTTTTGAATATCGGTTTTTCAATATCGGTTTTGCAATATCGGTTTTTCAATATCGGTTTTGCAATATCAGTTTTTCAATATTTGGTTTTCAATATCGGTTTTTGAATATCGGTTCTAATATCGGATTCAATATCGGTTTTTGAATATCGGTTCTAATATCGGATTCAATATCGGTTTTTGAATATCGGTTCTAATATCGGATTCAATATCGGTTTTTGAATATCGGTTCTAATATCGGATTCAATATCGGTTTTTGAATATCGGTTCTAATATCGGATTCAATATCGGTTTTTCAATATCGGTTTTGCAATATCAGTTTTTCGGTATAGGTTTATCAATATCGGTTTCTCAATATCGGTTTTTCAATATCGGTTTTTCAATATCGGTTTTTCAATATCGGTTTTTCAATATCAGTTTATCGATATCAGTTTTTCAATATTTGTTTTTCAATATCGGTTTTTCAATATCGGTTTTTCAATATCAGTTTTTCGATATCAGTTTTTCAATATTTGTTTTTCAATATCGGTTTTTCATTATCGGTTCTAATATCGGATTCAATATCGGTTTTTCAATATCGGTTTTACAGTATCAGTTTTTCGATATAGGTTTTTCAATATCGGTTTTTCAATATCAGTTTCAATATCGGTTTTCAATATCGGTTTTTCAATATCGGTTTTTCAATATCGATTTTGCAATATCAGTTTTTCGATATAAGTTTTTCAATATCGGTTTTGCAGTATCAGTTTCTCAATATCAGTTTTTCAATATTTGGTTTTCAATATCGGTTTTTCAATATCTGTTCTAATATCGGTTTCAATATCGGTTTTTCAATATCAGTTTTTCGATATAGGTTTTTCAATACCGGTTTTTCAATATCGGTTTTTCAATATCGGTTTTTCAATATCAGTTTTTCATTATTTGGTTTTCAATATCGGTTTTTGAATATCGGTTCTAATATCGGATTCAATATCGGTTTTTGAATATCGGTTCTAATATCGGATTCAATATCGGTTTTTGAATATCGGTTCTAATATCGGATTCAATATCGGTTTTTCAATATCGGTTTTGCAATATCAGTTTTTCGGTATAGGTTTATCAATATCGGTTTCTCAATATCGGTTTTTCAATATCGGTTTTTCAATATCGGTTTTTCAATATCGGTTTTTCAATATCAGTTTATCGATATCAGTTTTTCAATATTTGTTTTTCAATATCGGTTTTTCAATATCGGTTTTTCAATATCAGTTTTTCGATATCAGTTTTTCAATATTTGTTTTTCAATATCGGTTTTTCATTATCGGTTCTAATATCGGATTCAATATCGGTTTTTCAATATCGGTTTTACAGTATCAGTTTTTCGATATAGGTTTTTCAATATCGGTTTTTCAATATCAGTTTCAATATCGGTTTTCAATATCGGTTTTTCAATATCGGTTTTTCAATATCGATTTTGCAATATCAGTTTTTCGATATAAGTTTTTCAATATCGGTTTTGCAATATCAGTTTCTCAATATCAGTTTTTCAATATTTGGTTTTCAATATCGGTTTTTCAATATCTGTTCTAATATCGGTTTCAATATCGGTTTTTCAATATCAGTTTTTCGATATAGGTTTTTCAATACCGGTTTTTCAATATCGGTTTTTCAATATCGGTTTTTCAATATCAGTTTTTCATTATTTGGTTTTCAATATCGGTTTTTGAATATCGGTTCTAATATCGGATTCAATATCGGTTTTTGAATATCGGTTCTAATATCGGATTCAATATCGGTTTTTCAATATCGGTTTTGCAATATCAGTTTTTCGGTATAGGTTTATCAATATCGGTTTCTCAATATCGGTTTTTCAATATCGGTTTTTCAATATCGGTTTTTCAATATCGGTTTTTCAATATCAGTTTATCGATATCAGTTTTTCAATATTTGTTTTTCAATATCGGTTTTTCAATATCGGTTTTTCAATATCAGTTTTTCGATATCAGTTTTTCAATATTTGTTTTTCAATATCGGTTTTTCATTATCGGTTCTAATATCGGATTCAATATCGGTTTTTCAATATCGGTTTTGCAGTATCAGTTTTTCGATATAGGTTTTTCAATATCGGTTTTTCAATATCAGTTTCAATATCGGTTTTCAATATCGGTTTTTGAATATCGGTTCTAATATCGGATTCAATATCGGTTTTTCAATATCGGTTCTAATATCGGATTCAACATCGGTTTTTGAATATCGGTTTTTCAATATCGGTTTTGCAATATCGGTTTTTCAATATCGGTTTTGCAATATCAGTTTTTCAATATTTGGTTTTCAATATCGGTTTTTGAATATCGGTTCTAATATCGGATTCAATATCGGTTTTTGAATATCGGTTCTAATATCGGATTCAATATCGGTTTTTGAATATCGGTTCTAATATCGGATTCAATATCGGTTTTTGAATATCGGTTCTAATATCGGATTCAATATCGGTTTTTGAATATCGGTTCTAATATCGGATTCAATATCGGTTTTTCAATATCGGTTTTGCAATATCAGTTTTTCGGTATAGGTTTATCAATATCGGTTTCTCAATATCGGTTTTTCAATATCGGTTTTTCAATATCGGTTTTTCAATATCGGTTTTTCAATATCAGTTTATCGATATCAGTTTTTCAATATTTGTTTTTCAATATCGGTTTTTCAATATCGGTTTTTCAATATCAGTTTTTCGATATCAGTTTTTCAATATTTGTTTTTCAATATCGGTTTTTCATTATCGGTTCTAATATCGGATTCAATATCGGTTTTTCAATATCGGTTTTACAGTATCAGTTTTTCGATATAGGTTTTTCAATATCGGTTTTTCAATATCAGTTTCAATATCGGTTTTCAATATCGGTTTTTCAATATCGGTTTTTCAATATCGATTTTGCAATATCAGTTTTTCGATATAAGTTTTTCAATATCGGTTTTGCAGTATCAGTTTCTCAATATCAGTTTTTCAATATTTGGTTTTCAATATCGGTTTTTCAATATCTGTTCTAATATCGGTTTCAATATCGGTTTTTCAATATCAGTTTTTCGATATAGGTTTTTCAATACCGGTTTTTCAATATCGGTTTTTCAATATCGGTTTTTCAATATCAGTTTTTCATTATTTGGTTTTCAATATCGGTTTTTGAATATCGGTTCTAATATCGGATTCAATATCGGTTTTTGAATATCGGTTCTAATATCGGATTCAATATCGGTTTTTCAATATCGGTTTTGCAATATCAGTTTTTCGGTATAGGTTTATCAATATCGGTTTCTCAATATCGGTTTTTCAATATCGGTTTTTCAATATCGGTTTTTCAATATCGGTTTTTCAATATCAGTTTATCGATATCAGTTTTTCAATATTTGTTTTTCAATATCGGTTTTTCAATATCGGTTTTTCAATATCAGTTTTTCGATATCAGTTTTTCAATATTTGTTTTTCAATATCGGTTTTTCATTATCGGTTCTAATATCGGATTCAATATCGGTTTTTCAATATCGGTTTTGCAGTATCAGTTTTTCGATATAGGTTTTTCAATATCGGTTTTTCAATATCAGTTTCAATATCGGTTTTCAATATCGGTTTTTCAATATCGGTTTTTCAATATCGATTTTGCAATATCAGTTTTTCGATATAAGTTTTTCAATATCGGTTTTGCAATATCAGTTTCTCAATATCAGTTTTTCAATATTTGGTTTTCAATATCGGTTTTTCAATATCTGTTCTAATATCGGATTCAATATCGGTTTTTCAATATCGGTTTTACAGTATCAGTTTTTCGATATAGGTTTTTCAATATCGGTTTTTCAATATCAGTTTCAATATCGGTTTTCAATATCGGTTTTTCAATATCGGTTTTTCAATATCGATTTTGCAATATCAGTTTTTCGATATAAGTTTTTCAATATCGGTTTTGCAATATCAGTTTCTCAATATCAGTTTTTCAATATTTGGTTTTCAATATCGGTTTTTCAATATCTGTTCTAATATCGGTTTCAATATCGGTTTTTCAATATCAGTTTTTCGATATAGGTTTTTCAATACCGGTTTTTCAATATCGGTTTTTCAATATCGGTTTTTCAATATCAGTTTTTCATTATTTGGTTTTCAATATCGGTTTTTGAATATCGGTTCTAATATCGGATTCAATATCGGTTTTTGAATATCGGTTCTAATATCGGATTCAATATCGGTTTTTCAATATCGGTTTTGCAATATCAGTTTTTCGGTATAGGTTTATCAATATCGGTTTCTCAATATCGGTTTTTCAATATCGGTTTTTCAATATCGGTTTTTCAATATCGGTTTTTCAATATCAGTTTATCGATATCAGTTTTTCAATATTTGTTTTTCAATATCGGTTTTTCAATATCGGTTTTTCAATATCAGTTTTTCGATATCAGTTTTTCAATATTTGTTTTTCAATATCGGTTTTTCATTATCGGTTCTAATATCGGATTCAATATCGGTTTTTCAATATCGGTTTTGCAGTATCAGTTTTTCGATATAGGTTTTTCAATATCGGTTTTTCAATATCAGTTTCAATATCGGTTTTCAATATCGGTTTTTGAATATCGGTTCTAATATCGGATTCAATATCGGTTTTTCAATATCGGTTCTAATATCGGATTCAACATCGGTTTTTGAATATCGGATCTAATATCGGATTCAATATCGGTTTTTCAATATCGGTTTTGCAATATCGGTTTTTCAATATCGGTTTTGCAATATCAGTTTTTCAATATTTGGTTTTCAATATCGGTTTTTGAATATCGGTTCTAATATCCGATTCAATATCGGTTTTTGAATATCGGTTCTAATATCGGATTCAATATCGGTTTTTGAATATCGGTTCTAATATCGGATTCAATATCGGTTTTTGAATATCGGTTCTAATATCGGATTCAATATCGGTTTTTGAATATCGGTTCTAATATCGGATTCAATATCGGTTTTTCAATATCGGTTTTGCAATATCAGTTTTTCGGTATAGGTTTATCAATATCGGTTTCTCAATATCGGTTTTTCAATATCGGTTTTTCAATATCGGTTTTTCAATATCGGTTTTTCAATATCAGTTTATCGATATCAGTTTTTCAATATTTGTTTTTCAATATCGGTTTTTCAATATCGGTTTTTCAATATCAGTTTTTCGATATCAGTTTTTCAATATTTGTTTTTCAATATCGGTTTTTCATTATCGGTTCTAATATCGGATTCAATATCGGTTTTTCAATATCGGTTTTACAGTATCAGTTTTTCGATATAGGTTTTTCAATATCGGTTTTTCAATATCAGTTTCAATATCGGTTTTCAATATCGGTTTTTCAATATCGGTTTTTCAATATCGATTTTGCAATATCAGTTTTTCGATATAAGTTTTTCAATATCGGTTTTGCAATATCAGTTTCTCAATATCAGTTTTTCAATATTTGGTTTTCAATATCGGTTTTTCAATATCTGTTCTAATATCGGTTTCAATATCGGTTTTTCAATATCAGTTTTTCGATATAGGTTTTTCAATACCGGTTTTTCAATATCGGTTTTTCAATATCGGTTTTTCAATATCAGTTTTTCATTATTTGGTTTTCAATATCGGTTTTTGAATATCGGTTCTAATATCGGATTCAATATCGGTTTTTGAATATCGGTTCTAATATCGGATTCAATATCGGTTTTTCAATATCGGTTTTGCAATATCAGTTTTTCGGTATAGGTTTATCAATATCGGTTTCTCAATATCGGTTTTTCAATATCGATTTTTCAATATCGGTTTTTCAATATCGGTTTTTCAATATCAGTTTATCGATATCAGTTTTTCAATATTTGTTTTTCAATATCGGTTTTTCAATATCGGTTTTTCAATATCAGTTTTTCGATATCAGTTTTTCAATATTTGTTTTTCAATATCGGTTTTTCATTATCGGTTCTAATATCGGATTCAATATCGGTTTTTGAATATCGGTTCTAATATCGGATTCAATATCGGTTTTTGAATATCGGTTCTAATATCGGATTCAATATCGGTTTTTGAATATCGGTTCTAATATCGGATTCAATATCGGTTTTTCAATATCGGTTTTGCAATATCAGTTTTTCGGTATAGGTTTATCAATATCGGTTTCTCAATATCGGTTTTTCAATATCGGTTTTTCAATATCGGTTTTTCAATATCGGTTTTTCAATATCAGTTTATCGATATCAGTTTTTCAATATTTGTTTTTCAATATCGGTTTTTCAATATCGGTTTTTCAATATCAGTTTTTCGATATCAGTTTTTCAATATTTGTTTTTCAATATCGGTTTTTCATTATCGGTTCTAATATCGGATTCAATATCGGTTTTTCAATATCGGTTTTACAGTATCAGTTTTTCGATATAGGTTTTTCAATATCGGTTTTTCAATATCAGTTTCAATATCGGTTTTCAATATCGGTTTTTCAATATCGGTTTTTCAATATCGATTTTGCAATATCAGTTTTTCGATATAAGTTTTTCAATATCGGTTTTGCAATATCAGTTTCTCAATATCAGTTTTTCAATATTTGGTTTTCAATATCGGTTTTTCAATATCTGTTCTAATATCGGTTTCAATATCGGTTTTTCAATATCAGTTTTTCGATATAGGTTTTTCAATACCGGTTTTTCAATATCGGTTTTTCAATATCGGTTTTTCAATATCAGTTTTTCATTATTTGGTTTTCAATATCGGTTTTTGAATATCGGTTCTAATATCGGATTCAATATCGGTTTTTGAATATCGGTTCTAATATCGGATTCAATATCGGTTTTTCAATATCGGTTTTGCAATATCAGTTTTTCGGTATAGGTTTATCAATATCGGTTTCTCAATATCGGTTTTTCAATATCGGTTTTTCAATATCGGTTTTTCAATATCGGTTTTTCAATATCAGTTTATCGATATCAGTTTTTCAATATTTGTTTTTCAATATCGGTTTTTCAATATCGGTTTTTCAATATCAGTTTTTCGATATCAGTTTTTCAATATTTGTTTTTCAATATCGGTTTTTCATTATCGGTTCTAATATCGGATTCAATATCGGTTTTTGAATATCGGTTCTAATATCGGATTCAATATCGGTTTTTGAATATCGGTTCTAATATCGGATTCAATATCGGTTTTTGAATATCGGTTCTAATATCGGATTCAATATCGGTTTTTCAATATCGGTTTTGCAATATCAGTTTTTCGGTATAGGTTTATCAATATCGGTTTCTCAATATCGGTTTTTCAATATCGGTTTTTCAATATCGGTTTTTCAATATCGGTTTTTCAATATCAGTTTATCGATATCAGTTTTTCAATATTTGTTTTTCAATATCGGTTTTTCAATATCGGTTTTTCAATATCAGTTTTTCGATATCAGTTTTTCAATATTTGTTTTTCAATATCGGTTTTTCATTATCGGTTCTAATATCGGATTCAATATCGGTTTTTCAATATCGGTTTTACAGTATCAGTTTTTCGATATAGGTTTTTCAATATCGGTTTTTCAATATCAGTTTCAATATCGGTTTTCAATATCGGTTTTTCAATATCGGTTTTTCAATATCGATTTTGCAATATCAGTTTTTCGATATAAGTTTTTCAATATCGGTTTTGCAATATCAGTTTCTCAATATCAGTTTTTCAATATTTGGTTTTCAATATCGGTTTTTCAATATCTGTTCTAATATCGGTTTCAATATCGGTTTTTCAATATCAGTTTTTCGATATAGGTTTTTCAATACCGGTTTTTCAATATCGGTTTTTCAATATCGGTTTTTCAATATCAGTTTTTCATTATTTGGTTTTCAATATCGGTTTTTGAATATCGGTTCTAATATCGGATTCAATATCGGTTTTTGAATATCGGTTCTAATATCGGATTCAATATCGGTTTTTCAATATCGGTTTTGCAATATCAGTTTTTCGGTATAGGTTTATCAATATCGGTTTCTCAATATCGGTTTTTCAATATCGGTTTTTCAATATCGGTTTTTCAATATCGGTTTTTCAATATCAGTTTATCGATATCAGTTTTTCAATATTTGTTTTTCAATATCGGTTTTTCAATATCGGTTTTTCAATATCAGTTTTTCGATATCAGTTTTTCAATATTTGTTTTTCAATATCGGTTTTTCATTATCGGTTCTAATATCGGATTCAATATCGGTTTATCAATATCGGTTTTGCAGTATCAGTTTTTCGATATAGGTTTTTCAATATCGGTTTTTCAATATCAGTTTCAATATCGGTTTTCAATATCGGTTTTTCAATATCGGTTTTTCAATATCGATTTTGCAATATCAGTTTTTCGATATAAGTTTTTCAATATCGGTTTTGCAATATCAGTTTCTCAATATCAGTTTTTCAATATTTGGTTTTCAATATCGGTTTTTCAATATCTGTTCTAATATCGGTTTCAATATCGGTTTTTCAATATCAGTTTTTCGATATAGGTTTTTCAATACCGGTTTTTCAATATCGGTTTTTCAATATCGGTTCTAATATCGGTTCTAATATCGGATTCAATATCGGTTTTGCAATATCAGTTTTTCGATATAGGTTTTTCAATATCGGTTCTAATATCGGATTCAATATCGGTTTTTCAATATCGGTTTTGCAATATCAGTTTTTCAATATTTGGTTTTCAATATCGGTTCTAATATCGGATTCAATATCGGTTTTTGAATATCGGTTCTAATATCGGATTCAATATCGGTTCTAATATCGGATTCAATATCGGTTCTAATATCGGATTCAATATCGGTTTTTGAATATCGGTTCTAATATCGGATTCAATATCGGTTTTTCAATATCGGTTTTGCAATATCAGTTTTTCGGTATAGGTTTATCAATATCGGTTTCTCAATATCGGTTTTTCAATATCGGTTTTTCAATATCGGTTTTTCAATATCAGTTTATCGATATCAGTTTTTCAATATTTGTTTTTCAATATCGGTTTTTCAATATCGGTTTTTCAATATCAGTTTTTCGATATAGGTTTTTCAATACCGGTTTTTCAATATCGGTTTTTCAATATCGGTTTTTGAATATCGGTTCTAATATCGGATTCAATATCGGTTTTTGAATATCGGTTCTAATATCGGATTCAATATCGGTTCTAATATCGGATTCAATATCGGTTTTTGAATATCGGTTCTAATATCGGATTCAATATCGGTTTTTCAATATCGGTTTTGCAATATCAGTTTTTCGGTATAGGTTTATCAATATCGGTTTCTCAATATCGGTTTTTCAATATCGGTTTTGCAATATCAGTTTTTCATTATTTGGTTTTCAATATCGGTTTTTGAATATCAGTTTTTCGATATAGGTTTTTCAATATCGGTTTCAATATGGGTTTTTCAATATCGGTTTTTCAATATCGGTTTTTCAATATCGGTTTTTCAATATCGGTTTTTCAATATCAGTTTTTCGATGTAAGTTTTTCAATATTAGTTTTTCAATATCGCTTTTTCAATATCGGTTTTTCAATATCAGTTTTTCGATATCAGTTTTTCAATATTTGTTTTTCAATATCGGTTTTTCAATATCGGTTCTAATATCGGATTCAATATCGGTTTTTCAATATCGGTTTTGCAATATCAGTTTTTCGATATAGGTTTTTCAATATCGGTTTTTCAATATCGGTTTTTCAATATCAGTTTTTCAATATTTGGTTTTCAATATCGGTTTTTGAATATCGGTTCTAATATCGGATTAAATATCGGTTTTTCAATATTTGTTTTTCAATATCGGTTTTTCAATATCGGTTTTTAAATATCAGTTTCTCAATATCGGTTTTTCAATATCGGTTTTTCAATATCGGTTTTTCAATATCAGTTTATCGATATCAGTTTTTCAATATTTGTTTTTCAATATCGGTTTTTCAATATCGGTTTTTCAATATCAGTTTTTCGATATCAGTTTTTCAATATTTGTTTTTCAATATCGGTTTTTCAATATCGGTTCTAATATCGGATTCAATATCGGTTTTTCAATATCGGTTTTGCAATATCAGTTTTTCAATATTTGGTTTTCAATATCGGTTCTAATATCGGATTCAATATCGGTTTTTGAATATCGGTTCTAATATCGGTTTCAATATTGGTTTTGCAATATCAGTTTTTCGATATAGGTTTTTCAACACCGGTTTTTCAATATCGGTTTTTCAATATCAGTTTTTCGTTATTTGGTTTTCAATATCGGTTTTTGAATATCGGTTCTATTATCGGTTTCAATATCGGTATTGCAATATCAGTTTTTCGATATAGGTTTTTCAATACCGGTTTTTCAATATCGGTTTTTCAATATCAGTTTTTCAATATTTGGTTTTCAATATCGGTTTTTGAATATCGGTTCTAATATCGGATTCAATATCGGTTTTTCAATATCAGTTTTTCGATATCAGTTTTTCAATATTTGTTTTTAAATATCGGTTTTTCAATATCAATTTTTCGATATCAGTTTTTCAATATTTGGTTTTCAATATTGGTTTTTGAATATCGGTTTTTCAATATTTGTTATTCAATATCGGTTTTTCAATATCGGTTCTAATATCGGTTTCAATATCGGTTTTTCAATATCGGTTTTTCAAAATAGGTTTTTCAATATCGGTTTTTCAATATCAGTTTTTCAATATTGGTTTTTCAATATCGCTTTTTCAATATCGGTTTTTCAATATCAGTTTTTCGATATCAGTTTTTCAATATCGATTTTGCAATATCAGTTTTTCGATATAAGTTTTTCAACATCGGTTTTGCAATATCAGTTTCTCAATATCAGTTTTTCAATATTTGGTTTTCAATATCGGTTTTTCAATATCTGTTCTAATATCGGTTTCAATATCGGTTTTTCAATATCAGTTTTTCGATATAGGTTTTTCAATACCGGTTTTTCAATATCGGTTTTTCAATATCGGTTTTTCAATATCAGTTTTCATTATTTGGTTTTCAATATCGGTTTTTGAATATCGGTTCTAATATCGGATTCAATATCGGTTTTTCAATATCAGTTCTAATATCGGATTCAACATCGGTTTTTGAATATCGGTTCTAATATCGGATTAAATATCGGTTTTTCAATATTTGTTTTTCAATATCGGTTTTTAAATATCAGTTTTTCAATATCGGTTTTGCAATATCAGTTTTTCAATATTTGGTTTTCAATATCGGTTCTAATATCGGATTCAACATCGGTTTTTGAATATCGGTTCTAATATCGGATTCAATATCGGTTTTTCAATATCGGTTTTGCAATATCAGTTTTTCGATATAGGTTTTTCAATATCGGTTTCAATATGGGTTTTTCAATATCGGTTTTTCAATATCGGTTTTTCAATATCAGTTTTTCGATATAGGTTTTTCAATATCGGTTTCAATATGGGTTTTTCAATATCGGTTTTTCAATATCGGTTTTTCAATATCAGTTTTTCGATGTAAGTTTTTCAATATTGGTTTTTCAATATCGCTTTTTCAATATCGCTTTTTCAATATCGGTTTTTCAATATCGTTTTGCAATATCAGTTTTTCAATATTTGGTTTTCAATATCGGTTTTTGAATATCGGTTCTAATATCGGATTCAATATCGGTTTTTGAATATCGGTTCTAATATCGGATTCAATATCGGTTTTTCAATATCGGTTCTAATATCGGATTCAACATCGGTTTTTGAATATCGGTTCTAATATCGGATTCAATATCGGTTTTTCAATATCGGTTTTGCAATATCGGTTTTTCAATATCGGTTTTGCAATATCAGTTTTTCAATATTTGGTTTTCAATATCGGTTTTTGAATATCGGTTCTAATATCGGATTCAATATCGGTTTTTGAATATCGGTTCTAATATCGGATTCAATATCGGTTTTTGAATATCGGTTCTAATATCGGATTCAATATCGGTTTTTGAATATCGGTTCTAATATCGGATTCAATATCGGTTCTAATATCGGATTCAATATCGGTTTTTGAATATCGGTTCTAATATCGGATTCAATATCGGTTTTTCAATATCGGTTTTGCAATATCAGTTTTTCGGTATAGGTTTATCAATATCGGTTTCTCAATATCGGTTTTTCAATATCGGTTTTTCAATATCGGTTTTTCAATATCGGTTTTTCAATATCGGTTTTTCAATATCAGTTTATCGATATCAGTTTTTCAATATTTGTTTTTCAATATCGGTTTTTCAATATCGGTTTTTCAATATCAGTTTTTCGATATCAGTTTTTCAATATTTGTTTTTCAATATCGGTTTTTCATTATCGGTTCTAATATCGGATTCAATATCGGTTTTTCAATATCGGTTTTACAGTATCAGTTTTTCGATATAGGTTTTTCAATATCGGTTTTTCAATATCAGTTTCAATATCGGTTTTCAATATCGGTTTTTCAATATCGGTTTTTCAATATCGGTTTTGCAATATCAGTTTCTCAATATCAGTTTTTCAATATTTGGTTTTCAATATCGGTTTTTCAATATCTGTTCTAATATCGGTTTCAATATCGGTTTTTCAATATCAGTTTTTCGATATAGGTTTTTCAATACCGGTTTTTCAATATCGGTTTTTCAATATCGGTTTTTCAATATCAGTTTTTCATTATTTGGTTTTCAATATCGGTTTTTGAATATCGGTTCTAATATCGGATTCAATATCGGTTTTTGAATATCGGTTCTAATATCGGATTCAATATCGGTTTTTCAATATCGGTTTTGCAATATCAGTTTTTCGGTATAGGTTTATCAATATCGGTTTCTCAATATCGGTTTTTCAATATCGGTTTTTCAATATCGGTTTTTCAATATCGGTTTTTCAATATCAGTTTATCGATATCAGTTTTTCAATATTTGTTTTTCAATATCGGTTTTTCAATATCAGTTTTTCGATATCAGTTTTTCAATATTTGTTTTTCAATATCGGTTTTTCATTATCGGTTCTAATATCGGATTCAATATCGGTTTTTCAATATCGGTTTTGCAGTATCAGTTTTTCGATATAGGTTTTTCAATATCGGTTTTTCAATATCAGTTTCAATATCGGTTTTCAATATCGGTTTTTCAATATCGGTTTTTCAATATCGATTTTGCAATATCAGTTTTTCGATATAAGTTTTTCAATATCGGTTTTGCAATATCAGTTTCTCAATATCAGTTTTTCAATATTTGGTTTTCAATATCGGTTTTTCAATATCTGTTCTAATATCGGTTTCAATATCGGTTTTTCAATATCAGTTTTTCGATATAGGTTTTTCAATACCGGTTTTTCAATATCGGTTTTTCAATATCGGTTCTAATATCGGTTCTAATATCGGATTCAATATCGGTTTTACAATATCAGTTTTTCGATATAGGTTTTTCAATATCGGTTCTAATATCGGATTCAATATCGGTTTTTCAATATCGGTTTTGCAATATCAGTTTTTCAATATTTGGTTTTCAATATCGGTTCTAATATCGGATTCAATATCGGTTTTTGAATATCGGTTCTAATATCGGATTCAATATCGGTTCTAATATCGGATTCAATATCGGTTTTTGAATATCGGTTCTAATATCGGATTCAATATCGGTTTTTCAATATCGGTTTTGCAATATCAGTTTTTCGGTATAGGTTTATCAATATCGGTTTCTCAATATCGGTTTTTCAATATCGGTTTTTCAATATCGGTTTTTCAATATCGGTTTTTCAATATCAGTTTATCGATATCAGTTTTTCAATATTTGTTTTTCAATATCGGTTTTTCAATATCGGTTTTTCAATATCAGTTTTTCGATATAGGTTTTTCAATACCGGTTTTTCAATATCGGTTTTTCAATATCGGTTTTTCAATATCAGTTTTTCATTATTTGGTTTTCAATATCGGTTTTTGAATATCGGTTCTAATATCGGATTCAATATCGGTTTTTGAATATCGGTTTTTCAATATCAGTTTTTCGATATAGGTTTTTCAATACCGGTTTTTCAATATCAGTTTTTCGATATAGGTTTTTCAATACCGGTTTTTCAATATCGGTTTTTCAATATCGGTTTTTCAATATCAGTTTTTCATTATTTGGTTTTCAATATCGGTTTTTGAATATCGGTTCTAATATCGGATTCAATATCGGTTTTTGAATATCGGTTCTAATATCGGATTCAATATCGGTTTTTCAATATCGGTTTTTCAATATCGGTTTTGCAATATCAGTTTTTCGGTATAGGTTTATCAATATCGGTTTCTCAATATCGGTTTTTCAATATCGGTTTTTCAATATCGGTTTTTCGATATCAGTTTTTCAATATTTGTTTTTCAATATCGGTTTTTCAATATCAATTTTTCGATATCAATTTTTCGATATCAATTTTTCGATATCAGTTTTTCAATATTTGGTTTTCAATATCGGTTTTTGAATATCGGTTTTTGAATATCGGTTCTAATATCGGTTTCAATATTGGTTTTGCAATATCAGTTTTTCGATATAGGTTTTTCAATATCGGTTTTTCAATATCAGTTTTTCGTTATTTGGTTTTCAATATCGGTTTTTGAATATCGGTTCTATTATCGGTTTCAATATCGGTATTGCAATATCAGTTTTTCGATATAGGTTTTTCAATACCGGTTTTTCAATATCGGTTTTTCAATATCAGTTTTTCAATATTTGGTTTTCAATATCGGTTTTTGAATATCGGTTCTAATATCGGATTCAATATCGGTTTCTCAATATCAGTTTTTCGATATCAGTTTTTCAATATTTGTTTTTAAATATCGGTTTTTCAATATCAATTTTTCGATATCAGTTTTTCAATATTTGGTTTTCAATATCGGTTTTTGAATATCGGTTTTTCAATATTTGTTATTCAATATCGGTTTTTCAATATCGGTTCTAATATCGGTTTCAATATCGGTTTTTCAATATCGGATTTTCAAAATAGGTTTTTCAATATCGGTTTTTCAATATCAGTTTTTCAATATTGGTTTTTCAATATCGCTTTTTCAATATCGGTTTTTCAATATCAGATTTTCGATATCAGTTTTTCAATATCGATTTTGCAATATCAGTTTCTCAATATCAGTTTTTCAATATTTGGTTTTCAATATCGGTTTTTGAATATCGGTTCTAATATCGGATTCAATATCGGTTTTTCAATATCGGTTCTAATATCGGATTCAACATCGGTTTTTGAATATCGGTTCTAATATCGGATTAAATATCCGTTTTTCAATATTTGTTTTTCAATATCGGTTTTTAAATATCAGTTTTTCAATATCGGTTTTGCAATATCAGTTTTTCAATATTTGGTTTTCAATATCGGTTCTAATATCGGATTCAACATCGGTTTTTGAATATCGGTTCTAATATCGGATTCAATATCGGTTTTTCAATATCGGTTTTGCAATATCAGTTTTTCGATATAGGTTTTTCAATATCGGTTTCAATATGGGTTTTTCAATATCGGTTTTTCAATATCGGTTTTTCAATATCAGTTTTTCGATGTAAGTTTTTCAATATTGGTTTTTCAATATCGCTTTTTCAACATCGCTTTTTCAATATCGGTTTTTCAATATCGGTTTTTCAATATCAGTTTTTCGATGTAAGTTTTTCAATATTGGTTTTTCAATATCGCTTTTTCAACATCGCTTTTTCAATATCGCTTTTTCAATATCGGTTTTTCAATATCGGTTTTGCAATATCAGTTTTTCAATATTTGGTTTTCAATATCGGTTTTTGAATATCGGTTCTAATATCGGATTCAATATCGGTTTTTGAATATCGGTTCTAATATCGGATTCAACATCGGTTTTTGAATATCGGTTCTAATATCGGATTCAATATCGGTTTTTCAATATCGGTTTTGCAATATCAGTTTTTCGATATAGGTTTTTCAATATCGGTTTCAATATG
Source organism: Andrena cerasifolii (assembly GCF_050908995.1). Classification (NCBI taxonomy): domain Eukaryota; kingdom Metazoa; phylum Arthropoda; class Insecta; order Hymenoptera; family Andrenidae; genus Andrena; species Andrena cerasifolii. The sequence continues at coordinate 29,069 of NW_027485494.1, forward strand.
GGTTTTTCAATATCGGTTTTTCAATATCGGTTTTTCAATATCAGTTTTTCGATGTAAGTTTTTCAATATTGGTTTTTCAATATCGCTTTTTCAATATCGGTTTTTCAATATCGGTATTGCAATATCAGTTTTTCAATATTTGGTTTTCAATATCGGTTTTTGAATATCGGTTCTAATATCGGATTCAATATCGCTTTTTCAATATCGGTTTTTCAATATCAGTTTTTCGATATCAGTTTTTCAATATTTGTTTTTCAATATCGGTTTTTCAATATCGGTTCTAATATCGGATTCAATAACGGTTTTTCAATATCGGTTTTGCAATATCGGTTTTTCAATATCGGTTTTGCAATATCAGTTTTTCAATATTTGGTTTTCAATATCGGTTTTTGAATATCGGTTCTAATATCGGATTCAATATCGGTTTTTGAATATCGGTTCTAATATCGGATTCAATATCGGTTTTTGAATATCGGTTCTAATATCGGATTCAATATCGGTTTTTGAATATCGGTTCTAATATCGGATTCAATATCGGTTCTAATATCGGATTCAATATCGGTTCTAATATCGGATTCAATATCGCTTTTTCAATATCGGTTTTTCAATATCAGTTTTTCGATATCAGTTTTTCAATATTTGTTTTTCAATATCGGTTTTTCAATATCGGTTCTAATATCGGATTCAATAACGGTTTTTCAATATCGGTTTTGCAATATCGGTTTTTCAATATCGGTTTTGCAATATCAGTTTTTCAATATTTGGTTTTCAATATCGGTTTTTGAATATCGGTTCTAATATCGGATTCAATATCGGTTTTTGAATATCGGTTCTAATATCGGATTCAGTATCGGTTTTTCAATATCGGTTTTGCAATATCAGTTTTTCGATATAGGTTTTTCAATATCGGTTTCAATATGGGTTTTTCAATATCGGTTTTTCAATATCGGTTTTTCAATATCAGTTTTTCGATGTAAGTTTTTCAATATTGGTTTTTCAATATCGCTTTTTCAATATCGGTTTTTCAATATCGGTTTTGCAATATCAGTTTTTCAATATTTGGTTTTCAATATCGGTTTTTGAATATCGGTTCTAATATCGGATTCAATATCGCTTTTTCAATATCGGTTTTTCAATATCAGTTTTTCGATATCAGTTTTTCAATATTTGTTTTTCAATATCGGTTTTTCAATATCGGTTCTAATATCGGATTCAATAACGGTTTTTCAATATCGGTTTTGCAATATCGGTTTTTCAATATCGGTTTTGCAATATCAGTTTTTCAATATTTGGTTTTCAATATCGGTTTTTGAATATCGGTTCTAATATCGGATTCAATATCGGTTTTTGAATATCGGTTCTAATATCGGATTCAATATCGGTTTTTGAATATCGGTTCTAATATCGGATTCAATATCGGTTTTTGAATATCGGTTCTAATATCGGATTCAATATCGGTTCTAATATCGGATTCAATATCGGTTCTAATATCGGATTCAATATCGGTTTTTCAATATCGGTTTTGCAATATCAGTTTTTCGGTATAGGTTTATCAATATCGGTTTCTCAATATCGGTTTTTCAATATCGGTTTTGCAATATCAGTTTTTCATTATTTGGTTTTCAATATCGGTTTTTGAATATCAGTTTTTCGATATAGGTTTTTCAATATCGGTTTCAATATGGGTTTTTCAATATCGGTTTTTCAATATCGGTTTTTCAATATCGGGTTTTCAATATCGGTTTTTCAATATCAGTTTTTCGATGTAAGTTTTTCAATATTAGTTTTTCAATATCGCTTTTTCAATATCGGTTTTTCAATATCAGTTTTTCGATATCAGTTTTTCAATATTTGTTTTTCAATATCGGTTTTTCAATATAGGTTTTTCAATATCGGTTTCAATATGGGTTTTTCAATATCGGTTTTTCAATATCGGTTTTTCAATATCGGGTTTTCAATATCGGTTTTTCAATATCAGTTTTTCGATGTAAGTTTTTCAATATTAGTTTTTCAATATCGCTTTTTCAATATCGGTTTTTCAATATCAGTTTTTCGGTATAGGTTTATCAATATCGGTTTCTCAATATCGGTTTTTCAATATCGGTTTTTCAATATCGGTTTTTCAATATCAGTTTATCGATATCAGTTTTTCAATATTTGTTTTTCAATATCGGTTTTTCAATATCGGTTTTTCAATATCAGTTTTTCGATATCAGTTTTTCAATATTTGTTTTTCAATATCGGTTTTTCAATATCGGTTCTAATATCGGATTCAATATCGGTTTTTCAATATCGGTTTTGCAATATCAGTTTTTCAATATTTGGTTTTCAATATCGGTTCTAATATCGGATTCAATATCGGTTTTTGAATATCGGTTCTAATATCGGATTCAATATCGGTTCTAATATCGGATTCAATATCGGTTTTTGAATATCGGTTCTAATATCGGATTCAGTATCGGTTTTTCAATATCGGTTTTGCAATATCAGTTTTTCGGTATAGGTTTATCAATATCGGTTTCTCAATATCGGTTTTTCAATATCGGTTTTTCAATATCGGTTTTTCAATATCGGTTTTTCAATATCAGTTTATCGATATCAGTTTTTCAATATTTGTTTTTCAATATCGGTTTTTCAATATCGGTTTTTCAATATCAGTTTTTCGATATCAGTTTTTCAATATTTGTTTTTCAATATCGGTTTTTCAATATCAATTTTTCGATATCAATTTTTCGATATCAATTTTTCGATATCGGTTTTTCAATATCAGTTTTTCAATATTTGGTTTTCAATATCGGTTTTTGAATATCGGTTCTAATATCGGATTCAATATCGGTTTTTCAATATCAGTTTTTCGATATCAGTTTTTCAATATTTGTTTTTAAATATCGGTTTTTCAATATCAATTTTTCGATATCAGTTTTTCAATATTTGGTTTTCAATATCGGTTTTTGAATATCGGTTTTTCAATATTTGTTATTCAATATCGGTTTTTCAATATCGGTTCTAATATCGGTTTCAATATCGGTTTTGCAATATCGGTTTTTCAATATCGGTTTTGCAATATCAGTTTTTCAATATTTGGTTTTCAATATCGGTTTTTGAATATCGGTTCTAATATCGGATTCAATATCGGTTTTTGAATATCGGTTCTAATATCGGATTCAATATCGGTTTTTGAATATCGGTTCTAATATCGGATTCAATATCGGTTTTTCAATATCGGTTTTGCAATATCAGTTTTTCGGTATAGGTTTATCAATATCGGTTTCTCAATATCGGTTTTTCAATATCGGTTTTGCAATATCAGTTTTTCATTATTTGGTTTTCAATATCGGTTTTTGAATATCAGTTTTTCGATATAGGTTTTTCAATATCGGTTTCAATATGGGTTTTTCAATATCGGTTTTTCAATATCGGTTTTTCAATATCAGTTTTTCGATGTAAGTTTTTCAATATCGGTTTTTCAATATCAGTTTTTCAATATTGGTTTTTCAATATCGCTTTTTCAATATCGGTTTTTCAATATCAGTTTTTCGATATCAGTTTTTCAATATCGATTTTGCAATATCAGTTTTTCGATATAAGTTTTTCAACATCGGTTTTGCAATATCAGTTTCTCAATATCAGTTTTTCAATATTTGGTTTTCAATATCGGTTTTTCAATATCTGTTCTAATATCGGTTTCAATATCGGTTTTTCAATATCAGTTTTTCGATATAGGTTTTTCAATACCGGTTTTTCAATATCGGTTTTTCAATATCGGTTTTTCAATATCAGTTTTCATTATTTGGTTTTCAATATCGGTTTTTGAATATCGGTTCTAATATCGGATTCAATATCGGTTTTTCAATATCAGTTCTAATATCGGATTCAACATCGGTTTTTGAATATCGGTTCTAATATCGGATTAAATATCGGTTTTTCAATATTTGTTTTTCAATATCGGTTTTTAAATATCAGTTTTTCAATATCGGTTTTGCAATATCAGTTTTTCAATATTTGGTTTTCAATATCGGTTCTAATATCGGATTCAACATCGGTTTTTGAATATCGGTTCTAATATCGGATTCAATATCGGTTTTTCAATATCGGTTTTGCAATATCAGTTTTTCGATATAGGTTTTTCAATATCGGTTTCAATATGGGTTTTTCAATATCGGTTTTTCAATATCGGTTTTTCAATATCAGTTTTTCGATATAGGTTTTTCAATATCGGTTTCAATATGGGTTTTTCAATATCGGTTTTTCAATATCGGTTTTTCAATATCAGTTTTTCGATGTAAGTTTTTCAATATTGGTTTTTCAATATCGCTTTTTCAATATCGCTTTTTCAATATCGGTTTTTCAATATCGGTTTTGCAATATCAGTTTTTCAATATTTGGTTTTCAATATCGGTTTTTGAATATCGGTTCTAATATCGGATTCAATATCGGTTTTTGAATATCGGTTCTAATATCGGATTCAATATCGGTTTTTCAATATCGGTTCTAATATCGGATTCAACATCGGTTTTTGAATATCGGTTCTAATATCGGATTCAATATCGGTTTTTCAATATCGGTTTTGCAATATCGGTTTTTCAATATCGGTTTTGCAATATCAGTTTTTCAATATTTGGTTTTCAATATCGGTTTTTGAATATCGGTTCTAATATCGGATTCAATATCGGTTTTTGAATATCGGTTCTAATATCGGATTCAATATCGGTTTTTGAATATCGGTTCTAATATCGGATTCAATATCGGTTTTTGAATATCGGTTCTAATATCGGATTCAATATCGGTTCTAATATCGGATTCAATATCGGTTTTTGAATATCGGTTCTAATATCGGATTCAATATCGGTTTTTCAATATCGGTTTTGCAATATCAGTTTTTCGGTATAGGTTTATCAATATCGGTTTCTCAATATCGGTTTTTCAATATCGGTTTTTCAATATCGGTTTTTCAATATCGGTTTTTCAATATCGGTTTTTCAATATCAGTTTATCGATATCAGTTTTTCAATATTTGTTTTTCAATATCGGTTTTTCAATATCGCTTTTTCAATATCGGTTTTTCAATATCGGTTTTGCAATATCAGTTTTTCAATATTTGGTTTTCAATATCGGTTTTTGAATATCGGTTCTAATATCGGATTCAATATCGGTTTTTGAATATCGGTTCTAATATCGGATTCAACATCGGTTTTTGAATATCGGTTCTAATATCGGATTCAATATCGGTTTTTCAATATCGGTTTTGCAATATCAGTTTTTCGATATAGGTTTTTCAATATCGGTTTCAATATGGGTTTTTCAATATCGGTTTTTCAATATCGGTTTTTCAATATCAGTTTTTCGATGTAAGTTTTTCAATATTGGTTTTTCAATATCGCTTTTTCAATATCGGTTTTTCAATATCGGTTTTGCAATATCAGTTTTTCAATATTTGGTTTTCAATATCGGTTTTTGAATATCGGTTCTAATATCGGATTCAATATCGCTTTTTCAATATCGGTTTTTCAATATCAGTTTTTCGATATCAGTTTTTCAATATTTGTTTTTCAATATCGGTTTTTCAATATCGGTTCTAATATCGGATTCAATAACGGTTTTTCAATATCGGTTTTGCAATATCGGTTTTTCAATATCGGTTTTGCAATATCAGTTTTTCAATATTTGGTTTTCAATATCGGTTTTTGAATATCGGTTCTAATATCGGATTCAATATCGGTTTTTGAATATCGGTTCTAATATCGGATTCAATATCGGTTTTTGAATATCGGTTCTAATATCGGATTCAATATCGGTTTTTGAATATCGGTTCTAATATCGGATTCAATATCGGTTCTAATATCGGATTCAATATCGGTTCTAATATCGGATTCAATATCGCTTTTTCAATATCGGTTTTTCAATATCAGTTTTTCGATATCAGTTTTTCAATATTTGTTTTTCAATATCGGTTTTTCAATATCGGTTCTAATATCGGATTCAATAACGGTTTTTCAATATCGGTTTTGCAATATCGGTTTTTCAATATCGGTTTTGCAATATCAGTTTTTCAATATTTGGTTTTCAATATCGGTTTTTGAATATCGGTTCTAATATCGGATTCAATATCGGTTTTTGAATATCGGTTCTAATATCGGATTCAATATCGGTTTTTCAATATCGGTTTTGCAATATCAGTTTTCGATATAGGTTTTTCAATATCGGTTTCAATATGGGTTTTCAATATCGGTTTTCAATATCGGTTTTTCAATATCAGTTTTTCGATGTAAGTTTTTCAATATTGGATTTTCAATATCGCTTTTTCAATATCGGTTTTTCAATATCGGTTTTGCAATATCAGTTTTTCAATATTTGGTTTTCAATATCGGTTTTTGAATATCGGTTCTAATATCGGATTCAATATCGCTTTTCAATATCGGTTTTTCAATATCAGTTTTTCGATATCAGTTTTTCAATATTTGTTTTTCATATCGGTTTTTCAATATCGGTTCTAATATCGGATTCAATAACGGTTTTTCAATATCGGTTTTGCAATATCGGTTTTTCAATATCGGTTTTGCAATATCAGTTTTTCAATATTTGGTTTTCAATATCGGTTTTTGAATATCGGTTCTAATATCGGATTCAATATCGGTTTTTGAATATCGGTTCTAATATCGGATTCAATATCGGTTTTTGATATCGGTTCTAATATCGGATTCAATATCGTTTTGAATATCGGTTCTAATATCGGATTCAATATCGGTTCTAATATCGGATTCAATATCGGTTCTAATATCGGATTCAATATCGGTTTTTCAATATCGGTTTTGCAATATCAGTTTTCGGTATAGGTTTATCAATATCGGTTTCTCAATATCGGTTTTTCAATATCGGTTTTGCAATATCAGTTTTTCATTATTTGGTTTTCAATATCGGTTTTTGAATATCAGTTTTTCGATATAGGTTTTTCAATATCGGTTTCAATATGGTTTTTTCAATATCGGTTTTTCAATATCGTTTTTCAATATCGGGTTTTCAATATCGGTTTTTCAATATCAGTTTTTCGATGTAAGTTTTTCAATATTAGTTTTTCAATATCGCTTTTTCAATATCGGTTTTTCAATATCAGTTTTTCGATATCAGTTTTCAATATTTGTTTTTCAATATCGGTTTTTCAATATCGGTTCTAATATCGGATTCAATATCGGTTTTGCAATATCAGTTTTTCGATATAGGTTTTTCAATATCGGTTTTTCAATATCGGTTTTCAATATCAGTTTTTCAATATTTGGTTTTCAATATCGGTTTTTGAATATCGATCTAATATCGGATTAAATATCGGTTTTCAATATTTGTTTTTCAATATCGGTTTTTCATATCGGTTTTAAATATCAGTTTTTCAATATCGGTTTTGCAATATCAGTTTTTCAATATTTGGTTTCAATATCGGTTTTCAATATCGGTTCTAATATCGGATTCAACATCGGTTTTTGAATATCGGTTCTAATATCGGATTCAATATCGGTTTTTCAATATCGGTTTTGCAATATCAGTTTTTCGGTATAGGTTTATCAATATCGGTTTCTCAATATCGGTTTTTCAATATCGGTTTTGCAATATCAGTTTTTCATTATTTGGTTTTCAATATCGGTTTTTGAATATCA
>NW_027485495.1:0-36698 GCF_050908995.1 Andrena cerasifolii
ATTTTTCAATATCAGTTTTTCGATATAGGTTTTTCAATATCGGTTTTTCAATATCGGTTTTTCAATATCGGTTTTTCAATATCGGTTCTAATATCGGTTTCAATATCGATTTTTCAATATCAGTTTTTCGATATAGGTTTTTCAATATCGGTTTTTCAATATCGGTTTTTCAATATCAGTATTTCAATATTTGGTTTTCAATATCGGTTTTTGAATATCGGTTCTATTATCGGATTCAATATCGGTTTTTCAATATCGGTTTTTCAATATCAGTTTTTCGATATCAGTTTTTCAATATTTGTTTTTCAATATCGGTTTTTCAATATCGGTTCTAATATCGGTTTCAATATCGATTTTTCAATATCAGTTTTTCGATATAGGTTTTTCAATATCGGTTTTTCAATATCGGTTTTTCAATATCAGTTTTTCAATATTTGGTTTTCATTATCGGTTTTTGAATATCGGTTCTATTATCGGATTCAATATCGGTTTTGCAATATCAGTTATTCGATATAGGTTTTTCAATATCGGTTTTTCAATATCGGTTTTTCAATATCGGTTTTTCAATATCAGTTTTTCAATATCTGTTCTACAATATCGGTTTTTGAATATCGGTTCTAATATCGGATTCAATATCGGTTTTTCAATATCGGTTTTTCAATATCAGTTTTTCGATATCAGTTTTTCAATATTTGTTTTTCAATATCGGTTTTTCAATATCGGTTCTAATATCGGTTTCAATATCGATTTTTCAATATCAGTTTTTCGATATAGGTTTTTCAATATCGGTTTTTCAATATCGGTTTTTCAATATCAGTTTTTCAATATTTGGTTTTCAATATTTGCTTTACAATATCGGTTTTTCAATATCGGTTCTAATATCGGTTTCAATATCGATTTTTCAATATCGGTTTTTCAATATCGGTTTTTCAATATCAGTTTTTCAATATTTGGTTTTCATTATCGGTTTTTGAATATCGGTTCTATTATCGGATTCAATATCGGTTTTTCAATATCGGTTTTTCAATATCAGTTTTTCGATATCAGTTTTTCAATATTTGCTTTACAATATCGGTTTTTCAATATCGGTTCTAATATCGGTTTCAATATCGATTTTTCAATATCAGTTTTTCGATATAGGTTTTTCAATATCGGTTTTTCAATATCGGTTTTTCAATATCGGTTTTTCAATATCGGTTCTAATATCGGTTTCAATATCAGTTTTTCGATATAGGTTTTTCAATATCGGTTTTTCAATATCGGTTTTTCAATATCAGTTTTTCAATATTTGGTTTTCAATATCGGTTTTTGAATATCGGTTCTAATATCGGTTTCAATATCGGTTTTTCAATAGCGGTTTTTCAATATCAGTTTTTCAATATTTGGTTTTCATTATCGGTTTTTGAATATCGGTTCTATTATCGGATTCAATATCGGTTTTTCAATATCGGTTTTTCAATATCAGTTTTTCGATATCAGTTTTTCAATATTTGCTTTACAATATCGGTTTTTCAATATCGGTTCTAATATCGGTTTCAATATCGATTTTTCAATATCAGTTTTTCGATATAGGTTTTTCAATATCGGTTTTTCAATATCGGTTTTTCAATATCGGTTTTTCAATATCGGTTCTAATATCGGTTTCAATATCAGTTTTTCGATATAGGTTTTTCAATATCGGTTTTTCAATATCGGTTTTTCAATATCAGTTTTTCAATATTTGGTTTTCAATATCGGTTTTTGAATATCGGTTCTAATATCGGTTTCAATATCGGTTTTTCAATAGCGGTTTTTCAATATCGGTTTTTCAATATCAGTTTTTCAATATTCGTTTTTCAATATCGGTTTTTGAATATTTGTTCTCCAATATCGGTTTTTGAATATCGGTTTTTCAATATCGGTTCTAATATCGGATTCAATATCGGTTTTGCAATATCAGTTTTTCGATATAGGTTTTTCAATATCGGTTTTTCAATATCGGTTTTTCAATATCAGTATTTCAATATTTGGTTTTCAATATCGGTTTTTGAATATCGGTTCTATTATCGGATTCAATATCGGTTTTTCAATATCGGTTTTTCAATATCAGTTTTTCAATATTTGTTCTACAATATCGGTTTTTGAATATCGGTTCTAATATCGGATTCAATATCGGTTTTTCAATATCGGTTTTTCAATATCAGTTTTTCGATATCAGTTTTTCAATATCAGTTTTTCGATATCAGTTTTTCAATATTTGTTTTTCAATATCGGTTTTTCAATATCGGTTCTAATATCGGTTTCAATATCGATTTTTCAATATCAGTTTTTCGATATAGGTTTTTCAATATCGGTTTTTCAATATCGGTTTTTCAATATCAGTATTTCAATATTTGGTTTTCAATATCGGTTTTTGAATATCGGTTCTATTATCGGATTCAATATCGGTTTTTCAATATCGGTTTTTCAATATCAGTTTTTCGATATCAGTTTTTCAATATTTGTTTTTCAATATCGGTTTTTCAATATCGGTTCTAATATCGGTTTCAATATCGATTTTTCAATATCAGTTTTTCGATATAGGTTTTTCAATATCGGTTTTTCAATATCGGTTTTTCAATATCAGTTTTTCAATATTTGTTTTTCATTATCGGTTTTTGAATATCGGTTCTATTATCGGATTCAATATCGGTTTTGCAATATCAGTTATTCGATATAGGTTTTTCAATATCGGTTTTTCAATATCGGTTTTTCAATATCGGTTTTTCAATATCAGTTTTTCAATATTTGTTCTACAATATCGGTTTTTGAATATCGGTTCTAATATCGGATTCAATATCGGTTTTTCAATATCGGTTTTTCAATATCAGTTTTTCGATATCAGTTTTTCAATATTTGTTTTTCAATATCGGTTTTTCAATATCGGTTCTAATATCGGTTTCAATATCGATTTTTCAATATCAGTTTTTCGATATAGGTTTTTCAATATCGGTTTTTCAATATTTGGTTTTCAATATCGGTTTTTGAATATCGGTTCTAATATCGGTTTCAATATCGGTTTTTCAATAGCGGTTTTTCAATATCGGTTTTTCAATATCAGTTTTTCAATATTCGTTTTTCAATATCGGTTTTTGAATATTTGTTCTCCAATATCGGTTTTTGAATATCAGTTTTTCAATATCGGTTCTAATATCGGATTCAATATCGGTTTTGCAATATCAGTTTTTCCATATAGGTTTTTCAATATCGGTATTTCAATATCGGTTTTTCAATATCGGTTCTAATATCGGATTCAATATCGGTTTTGCAATATCAGTTATTCGATATAGGTTTTTCAATATCGGTTTTTCAATATCGGTTTTTCAATATCAGTTTTTCAATATTTGGTTTTCAATATCGGTTTTTGAATATCGGTTCTAATATCGGTTTCAATATCGGTTTTTCAATAGCGGTTTTTCAATATCGGTTTTTCAATATCAGTTTTTCAATATTTGTTCTCCAATATCGGTTTTTGAATATCGGTTCTAATATCGGATTCAATATCAGTTTTTCAATATCAGTTTTTCAATATTCGTTTTTCAATATCGGTTTTTGAATATTTGTTCTCCAATATCGGTTTTTGAATATCGGTTTTTCAATATCGGTTCTAATATCGGATTCAATATCGGTTTTGCAATATCAGTTTTTCCATATAGGTTTTTCAATATCGGTATTTCAATATCGGTTTTTCAATATTTGCTTTACAATATCGGTTTTTCAATATCGGTTCTAATATCGGTTTCAATATCGATTTTTCAATATCAGTTTTTCGATATAGGTTTTTCAATATCGGTTTTTCAATATCGGTTTTTCAATATCAGTTTTTCAATATTTGGTTTTCAATATCGGTTTTTGAATATCGGTTCTAATATCGGTTTCAATATCGGTTTTTCAATAGCGGTTTTTCAATATCGGTTTTTCAATATCAGTTTTTCAATATTCGTTTTTCAATATCGGTTTTTGAATATTTGTTCTCCAATATCGGTTTTTGAATATCGGTTTTTCAATATCGGTTCTAATATCGGATTCAATATCGGTTTTGCAATATCAGTTTTTCCATATAGGTTTTTCAATATCGGTATTTCAATATCGGTTCTAATATCGGATTCAATATCGGTTTTGCAATATCAGTTATTCGATATAGGTTTTTCAATATCGGTTTTTCAATATCGGTTTTTCAATATCGGTTTTTCAATATCAGTTTTTCAATATTTGTTCTCCAATATCGGTTTTTGAATATCGGTTCTAATATCGGATTCAATATCGGTTTTTCAATATCGGTTTTTCAATATCAGTTTTTCGAAATCAGTTTTTCAATATTTGTTTTTCAATATCGGTTTTTCAATATCGGTTCTAATATCGGTTTCAATATCGATTGGTCAATATCAGTTTTTCGATATAGGTTTTTCAATATCGGTTTTTCAATATCGGTTTTTCAATATCAGTTTTTCAATATCGGTTTTTGAATATCGGTTCTAATATCGGTTTCAATATCGATTTTTCAATATCGGTTTTTCAATATTTGTTTTTCAATATCGGTTCTAATATCGGATTCAATATCGTTTTTTCAATATCGGTTTTGCAATATCAGTTATTCGATATAGGTTTTTCAATATCGGTTTTTCAATATCGGTTTTTCAATATCGGTTTTGCAATATCAGTTTCTCAATATCAGTTTTTCGATATCAGTTTTTCAATATTTGTTTTTCAATATCGGTTTTTCAATATCGGTTTTTCAATATCGGTTTTTCAATATCAGTTTTTCAATATTCGTTCTCCAATATCGGTTTTTGAATATCGGTTCTAATATCGGATTTAATATCGGTTTTTCAATATCGGTTTTTCAATATCGGTTTTTCAATATCAGTTTTTCAATATTTGTTCTACAATATCGGTTTTTGAATATCGGTTCTAATATCGGTTTTTCAATATCAGTTTTTCAATATTTGTTCTAATATCGGATTCAATATCGTTTTTTCAATATCGGTTTTGCAATATCAGTTATTCGATATAGGCTTTTCAATATCGGTTTTTCAATATCGGTTTTTCAATATCGGTTTTGCAATATCAGTTTCTCAATATCAGTTTTTCGATATCAGTTTTTCAATATTTGTTTTTCAATATCGGTTTTTCAATATCGGTTTTTCAATATCGGTTTTTCAATATCGGTTTTTCAATATCAGTTTTTCAATATCGGTTTTTGAATATCGGTTCTAATATCGGTTTCAATATCGATTTTTCAATATCGGTTTTTCAATATTTGTTTTTCAATATCGGTTCTAATATCGGATTCAATATCGTTTTTTCAATATCGGTTTTGCAATATCAGTTATTCGATATAGGTTTTTCAATATCGGTTTTTCAATATCGGTTTTTCAATATCGGTATTTCAATATCGGTTTTTCAATATTTGCTTTACAATATCGGTTTTTCAATATCGGTTCTAATATCGGTTTCAATATCGATTTTTCAATATCAGTTTTTCGATATAGGTTTTTCAATATCGGTTTTTCAATATCGGTTTTTCAATATCAGTTTTTCAATATTTGGTTTTCAATATCGGTTTTTGAATATCGGTTCTAATATCGGTTTCAATATCGGTTTTTCAATAGCGGTTTTTCAATATCGGTTTTTCAATATCAGTTTTTCAATATTCGTTTTTCAATATCGGTTTTTGAATATTTGTTCTCCAATATCGGTTTTTGAATATCGGTTTTTCAATATCGGTTCTAATATCGGATTCAATATCGGTTTTGCAATATCAGTTTTTCCATATAGGTTTTTCAATATCGGTATTTCAATATCGGTTCTAATATCGGATTCAATATCGGTTTTGCAATATCAGTTATTCGATATAGGTTTTTCAATATCGGTTTTTCAATATCGGTTTTTCAATATCGGTTTTTCAATATCAGTTTTTCAATATTTGTTCTCCAATATCGGTTTTTGAATATCGGTTCTAATATCGGATTCAATATCGGTTTTTCAATATCGGTTTTTCAATATCAGTTTTTCGAAATCAGTTTTTCAATATTTGTTTTTCAATATCGGTTTTTCAATATCGGTTCTAATATCGGTTTCAATATCGATTGGTCAATATCAGTTTTTCGATATAGGTTTTTCAATATCGGTTTTTCAATATCGGTTTTTCAATATCAGTTTTTCAATATCGGTTTTTGAATATCGGTTCTAATATCGGTTTCAATATCGATTTTTCAATATCGGTTTTTCAATATTTGTTTTTCAATATCGGTTCTAATATCGGATTCAATATCGTTTTTTCAATATCGGTTTTGCAATATCAGTTATTCGATATAGGTTTTTCAATATCGGTTTTTCAATATCGGTTTTTCAATATCGGTTTTGCAATATCAGTTTCTCAATATCAGTTTTTCGATATCAGTTTTTCAATATTTGTTTTTCAATATCGGTTTTTCAATATCGGTTTTTCAATATCGGTTTTTCAATATCAGTTTTTCAATATTCGTTCTCCAATATCGGTTTTTGAATATCGGTTCTAATATCGGATTTAATATCGGTTTTTCAATATCGGTTTTTCAATATCGGTTTTTCAATATCAGTTTTTCAATATTTGTTCTACAATATCGGTTTTTGAATATCGGTTCTAATATCGGTTTTTCAATATCAGTTTTTCAATATTTGGTTTTCATTATCGGTTTTTGAATATCGGTTCTATTATCGGATTCAATATCGGTTTTGCAATATCAGTTATTCGATATAGGTTTTTCAATATCGGTTTTTCAATATCGGTTTTTCAATATCGGTTTTTCAATATCAGTTTTTCAATATTTGTTCTACAATATCGGTTTTTGAATATCGGTTCTAATATCGGATTCAATATCGGTTTTTCAATATCGGTTTTTCAATATCAGTTTTTCGATATCAGTTTTTCAATATTTGTTTTTCAATATCGGTTTTTCAATATCGGTTCTAATATCGGTTTCAATATCGATTTTTCAATATCAGTTATTCGATATAGGTTTTTCAATATCGGTTTTTCAATATCGGTTTTTCAATATCGGTTTTTCAATATCAGTTTTTCAATATTTGTTCTCCAATATCGGTTTTTGAATATCGGTTCTAATATCGGATTCAATATCGGTTTTTCAATATCGGTTTTTCAATATCAGTTTTTCGATATCAGTTTTTCAATATTTGTTTTTCAATATCGGTTTTTCAATATCGGTTCTAATATCGGTTTCAATATCGATTGTTCAATATCAGTTTTTCGATATAGGTTTTTCAATATCGGTTTTTCAATATCGGTTTTTCAATATCAGTTTTTCAATATCGGTTTTTGAATATCGGTTCTAATATCGGTTTCAATATCGATTTTTCAATATCGGTTTTTCAATATTTGTTTTTCAATATCGGTTCTAATATCGGATTCAATATCGTTTTTTCAATATCGGTTTTGCAATATCAGTTATTCGATATAGGTTTTTCAATATCGGTTTTTCAATATCGGTTTTTCAATATCGGTTTTGCAATATCAGTTTCTCAATATCAGTTTTTCGATATCAGTTTTTCAATATTTGTTTTTCAATATCGGTTTTTCAATATCGGTTTTTCAATATCGGTTTTTCAATATCAGTTTTTCAATATTCGTTCTCCAATATCGGTTTTTGAATATCGGTTCTAATATCGGATTTAATATCGGTTTTTCAATATCGGTTTTTCAATATCGGTTTTTCAATATCAGTTTTTCAATATTTGTTCTACAATATCGGTTTTTGAATATCGGTTCTAATATCGGATTCAATATTCGTTCTCCAATATCGGTTTTTGAATATCGGTTCTAATATCGGATTTAATATCGGTTTTTCAATATCGGTTTTTCAATATCGGTTTTTCAATATCAGTTTTTCAATATTTGTTCTACAATATCGGTTTTTGAATATCGGTTCTAATATCGGATTCAATATCGGTTTTTCAATATCGGTTTTTCAATATCAGTTTTTCGATATCAGTTTTTCAATATCAGTTTTTCGATATCAGTTTTTCAATATTTGTTTTTCAATATCGGTTTTTCAATATCGGTTCTAATATCGGTTTCAATATCGATTTTTCAATATCAGTTTTTCGATATAGGTTTTTCAATATCGGTTTTTCAATATCGGTTTTTCAATATCAGTTTTTCAATATTTGGTTTTCATTATCGGTTTTTGAATATCGGTTCTATTATCGGATTCAATATCGGTTTTGCAATATCAGTTATTCGATATAGGTTTTTCAATATCGGTTTTTCAATATCGGTTTTTCAATATCGGTTTTTCAATATCAGTTTTTCAATATTTGTTCTACAATATCGGTTTTTGAATATCGGTTCTAATATCGGATTCAATATCGGTTTTTCAATATCGGTTTTTCAATATCAGTTTTTCGATATCAGTTTTTCAATATTTGTTTTTCAATATCGGTTTTTCAATATCGGTTCTAATATCGGTTTCAATATCGATTTTTCAATATCAGTTTTTCGATATAGGTTTTTCAATATCGGTTTTTCAATATCGGTTTTTCAATATCAGTTTTTCAATATTTGGTTTTCATTATCGGTTTTTGAATATCGGTTCTATTATCGGATTCAATATCGGTTTTTCAATATCGGTTTTTCAATATCAGTTTTTCAATATTTGGTTTTCAATATCGGTTTTTGAATATCGGTTCTAATATCGGTTTCAATATCGGTTTTTCAATAGCGGTTTTCCAATATCGGTTTTTCAATATCAGTTTTTCAATATTTGTTCTCCAATATCGGTTTTTGAATATCGGTTTTTCAATATCGGTTCTAATATCGGATTCAATATCGGTTTTGCAATATCAGTTTTTCCATATAGGTTTTTCAATATCGGTATTTCAATATCGGTTCTAATATCGGATTCAATATCGGTTTTGCAATATCAGTTATTCGATATAGGTTTTTCAATATCGGTTTTTCAATATCGGTTTTTCAATATCAGTTTTTCAATATTTGTTTTTCAATATCGGTTTTTCAATATCGGTTCTAATATCGGTTTCAATATCGATTGGTCAATATCAGTTTTTCGATATAGGTTTTTCAATATCGGTTTTTCAATATCGGTTTTTCAATATCAGTTTTTCAATATCGGTTTTTGAATATCGGTTCTAATATCGGTTTCAATATCGATTTTTCAATATCGGTTTTTCAATATTTGTTTTTCAATATCGGTTCTAATATCGGATTCAATATCGTTTTTTCAATATCGGTTTTGCAATATCAGTTATTCGATATAGGTTTTTCAATATCGGTTTTTCAATATCGGTTTTTCAATATCGGTTTTTCAATATCGGTTTTTCAATATCGGTTTTGCAATATCAGTTTCTCAATATCAGTTTTTCGATATCAGTTTTTCAATATTTGTTTTTCAATATCGGTTTTTCAATATCGGTTTTTCAATATCGGTTTTTCAATATCAGTTTTTCAATATTCGTTCTCCAATATCGGTTTTTGAATATCGGTTCTAATATCGGATTTAATATCGGTTTTTCAATATCGGTTTTTCAATATCGGTTTTTCAATATCAGTTTTTCAATATTTGTTCTACAATATCGGTTTTTGAATATCGGTTCTAATATCGGTTTTTCAATATCAGTTTTTCAATATTTGGTTTTCATTATCGGTTTTTGAATATCGGTTCTATTATCGGATTCAATATCGGTTTTGCAATATCAGTTATTCGATATAGGTTTTTCAATATCGGTTTTTCAATATCGGTTTTTCAATATCGGTTTTTCAATATCAGTTTTTCAATATTTGTTCTACAATATCGGTTTTTGAATATCGGTTCTAATATCGGATTCAATATCGGTTTTTCAATATCGGTTTTTCAATATCAGTTTTTCGATATCAGTTTTTCAATATTTGTTTTTCAATATCGGTTTTTCAATATCGGTTCTAATATCGGTTTCAATATCGATTTTTCAATATCAGTTATTCGATATAGGTTTTTCAATATCGGTTTTTCAATATCGGTTTTTCAATATCGGTTTTTCAATATCAGTTTTTCAATATTTGTTCTCCAATATCGGTTTTTGAATATCGGTTCTAATATCGGATTCAATATCGGTTTTTCAATATCGGTTTTTCAATATCAGTTTTTCGATATCAGTTTTTCAATATTTGTTTTTCAATATCGGTTTTTCAATATCGGTTCTAATATCGGTTTCAATATCGATTGTTCAATATCAGTTTTTCGATATAGGTTTTTCAATATCGGTTTTTCAATATCGGTTTTTCAATATCAGTTTTTCAATATCGGTTTTTGAATATCGGTTCTAATATCGGTTTCAATATCGATTTTTCAATATCGGTTTTTCAATATTTGTTTTTCAATATCGGTTCTAATATCGGATTCAATATCGTTTTTTCAATATCGGTTTTGCAATATCAGTTATTCGATATAGGTTTTTCAATATCGGTTTTTCAATATCGGTTTTTCAATATCGGTTTTGCAATATCAGTTTCTCAATATCAGTTTTTCGATATCAGTTTTTCAATATTTGTTTTTCAATATCGGTTTTTCAATATCGGTTTTTCAATATCGGTTTTTCAATATCAGTTTTTCAATATTCGTTCTCCAATATCGGTTTTTGAATATCGGTTCTAATATCGGATTTAATATCGGTTTTTCAATATCGGTTTTTCAATATCGGTTTTTCAATATCAGTTTTTCAATATTTGTTCTACAATATCGGTTTTTGAATATCGGTTCTAATATCGGATTCAATATCGATTTTTCAATATCAGTTTTTCGATATAGGTTTTTCAATATCGGTTTTTCAATATCGGTTTTTCAATATCAGTATTTCAATATTTGGTTTTCAATATCGGTTTTTGAATATCGGTTCTATTATCGGATTCAATATCGGTTTTTCAATATCGGTTTTTCAATATCAGTTTTTCGATATCAGTTTTTCAATATTTGTTTTTCAATATCGGTTTTTCAATATCGGTTCTAATATCGGTTTCAATATCGATTTTTCAATATCAGTTTTTCGATATAGGTTTTTCAATATCGGTTTTTCAATATCGGTTTTTCAATATCAGTTTTTCAATATCAGTTTTTCAATATTTGTTCTCCAATATCGGTTTTTGAATATCGGTTTTTCAATATCGGTTCTAATATCGGATTCAATATCGGTTTTGCAATATCAGTTTTTCAATATCGGTTTTTCAATATCAGTTTTTCAATATTTGTTCTACAATATCGGTTTTTGAATATCGGTTCTAATATCGGATTCAATATCGGTTTTTCAATATCGGTTTTTCAATATCAGTTTTTCGATATCAGTTTTTCAATATCAGTTTTTCGATATCAGTTTTTCAATATTTGTTTTTCAATATCGGTTTTTCAATATCGGTTCTAATATCGGTTTCAATATCGATTTTTCAATATCAGTTTTTCGATATAGGTTTTTCAATATCGGTTTTTCAATATCGGTTTTTCAATATCAGTTTTTCAATATTTGGTTTTCATTATCGGTTTTTGAATATCGGTTCTATTATCGGATTCAATATCGGTTTTGCAATATCAGTTATTCGATATAGGTTTTTCAATATCGGTTTTTCAATATCGGTTTTTCAATATCGGTTTTTCAATATCAGTTTTTCAATATTTGTTCTACAATATCGGTTTTTGAATATCGGTTCTAATATCGGATTCAATATCGGTTTTTCAATATCGGTTTTTCAATATCAGTTTTTCGATATCAGTTTTTCAATATTTGTTTTTCAATATCGGTTTTTCAATATCGGTTCTAATATCGGTTTCAATATCGATTTTTCAATATCAGTTTTTCGATATAGGTTTTTCAATATCGGTTTTTCAATATCGGTTTTTCAATATCAGTTTTTCAATATTTGGTTTTCATTATCGGTTTTTGAATATCGGTTCTATTATCGGATTCAATATCGGTTTTTCAATATCGGTTTTTCAATATCAGTTTTTCAATATTTGGTTTTCAATATCGGTTTTTGAATATCGGTTCTAATATCGGTTTCAATATCGGTTTTTCAATAGCGGTTTTCCAATATCGGTTTTTCAATATCAGTTTTTCAATATTTGTTCTCCAATATCGGTTTTTGAATATCGGTTTTTCAATATCGGTTCTAATATCGGATTCAATATCGGTTTTGCAATATCAGTTTTTCCATATAGGTTTTTCAATATCGGTATTTCAATATCGGTTCTAATATCGGATTCAATATCGGTTTTGCAATATCAGTTATTCGATATAGGTTTTT
Organism: Andrena cerasifolii; assembly: GCF_050908995.1. Taxonomy (NCBI): domain Eukaryota; kingdom Metazoa; phylum Arthropoda; class Insecta; order Hymenoptera; family Andrenidae; genus Andrena; species Andrena cerasifolii. Next base: position 12,305 of record NW_027485495.1, read on the forward strand.
CAATATCGGTTTTTCAATATCGGTTTTTCAATATCAGTTTTTCAATATTTGTTTTTCAATATCGGTTTTTCAATATCGGTTCTAATATCGGTTTCAATATCGATTGGTCAATATCAGTTTTTCGATATAGGTTTTTCAATATCGGTTTTTCAATATCGGTTTTTCAATATCAGTTTTTCAATATCGGTTTTTGAATATCGGTTCTAATATCGGTTTCAATATCGATTTTTCAATATCGGTTTTTCAATATTTGTTTTTCAATATCGGTTCTAATATCGGATTCAATATCGTTTTTTCAATATCGGTTTTGCAATATCAGTTATTCGATATAGGTTTTTCAATATCGGTTTTTCAATATCGGTTTTTCAATATCGGTTTTTCAATATCGGTTTTTCAATATCGGTTTTGCAATATCAGTTTCTCAATATCAGTTTTTCGATATCAGTTTTTCAATATTTGTTTTTCAATATCGGTTTTTCAATATCGGTTTTTCAATATCGGTTTTTCAATATCAGTTTTTCAATATTCGTTCTCCAATATCGGTTTTTGAATATCGGTTCTAATATCGGATTTAATATCGGTTTTTCAATATCGGTTTTTCAATATCGGTTTTTCAATATCAGTTTTTCAATATTTGTTCTACAATATCGGTTTTTGAATATCGGTTCTAATATCGGTTTTTCAATATCAGTTTTTCAATATTTGGTTTTCATTATCGGTTTTTGAATATCGGTTCTATTATCGGATTCAATATCGGTTTTGCAATATCAGTTATTCGATATAGGTTTTTCAATATCGGTTTTTCAATATCGGTTTTTCAATATCGGTTTTTCAATATCAGTTTTTCAATATTTGTTCTACAATATCGGTTTTTGAATATCGGTTCTAATATCGGATTCAATATCGGTTTTTCAATATCGGTTTTTCAATATCAGTTTTTCGATATCAGTTTTTCAATATTTGTTTTTCAATATCGGTTTTTCAATATCGGTTCTAATATCGGTTTCAATATCGATTTTTCAATATCAGTTATTCGATATAGGTTTTTCAATATCGGTTTTTCAATATCGGTTTTTCAATATCGGTTTTTCAATATCAGTTTTTCAATATTTGTTCTCCAATATCGGTTTTTGAATATCGGTTCTAATATCGGATTCAATATCGGTTTTTCAATATCGGTTTTTCAATATCAGTTTTTCGATATCAGTTTTTCAATATTTGTTTTTCAATATCGGTTTTTCAATATCGGTTCTAATATCGGTTTCAATATCGATTGTTCAATATCAGTTTTTCGATATAGGTTTTTCAATATCGGTTTTTCAATATCGGTTTTTCAATATCAGTTTTTCAATATCGGTTTTTGAATATCGGTTCTAATATCGGTTTCAATATCGATTTTTCAATATCGGTTTTTCAATATTTGTTTTTCAATATCGGTTCTAATATCGGATTCAATATCGTTTTTTCAATATCGGTTTTGCAATATCAGTTATTCGATATAGGTTTTTCAATATCGGTTTTTCAATATCGGTTTTTCAATATCGGTTTTGCAATATCAGTTTCTCAATATCAGTTTTTCGATATCAGTTTTTCAATATTTGTTTTTCAATATCGGTTTTTCAATATCGGTTTTTCAATATCGGTTTTTCAATATCAGTTTTTCAATATTCGTTCTCCAATATCGGTTTTTGAATATCGGTTCTAATATCGGATTTAATATCGGTTTTTCAATATCGGTTTTTCAATATCGGTTTTTCAATATCAGTTTTTCAATATTTGTTCTACAATATCGGTTTTTGAATATCGGTTCTAATATCGGATTCAATATCGGTTTTTCAATATCGGTTTTTCAATATCTGTTTTTCGATATCAGTTTTCAATATCAGTTTTTCGATATCAGTTTTTCAATATTTGTTTTTCAATATCGGTTTTTCAATATCGGTTCTAATATCGGTTTCAATATCGATTTTTCAATATCAGTTTTTCGATATAGGTTTTTCAATATCGGTTTTTCAATATCGGTTTTTCAATATCAGTATTTCAATATTTGGTTTTCAATATCGGTTTTTGAATATCGGTTCTATTATCGGATTCAATATCGGTTTTTCAATATCGGTTTTTCAATATCAGTTTTTCGATATCAGTTTTTCAATATTTGTTTTTCAATATCGGTTTTTCAATATCGGTTCTAATATCGGTTTCAATATCGATTTTTCAATATCAGTTTTTCGATATAGGTTTTTCAATATCGGTTTTTCAATATCGGTTTTTCAATATCAGTTTTTCAATATTTGGTTTTCATTATCGGTTTTTGAATATCGGTTCTATTATCGGATTCAATATCGGTTTTGCAATATCAGTTATTCGATATAGGTTTTTCAATATCGGTTTTTCAATATCGGTTTTTCAATATCGGTTTTTCAATATCAGTTTTTCAATATTTGTTCTACAATATCGGTTTTTGAATATCGGTTCTAATATCGGATTCAATATCGGTTTTTCAATATCGGTTTTTCAATATCAGTTTTTCGATATCAGTTTTTCAATATTTGTTTTTCAATATCGGTTTTTCAATATCGGTTCTAATATCGGTTTCAATATCGATTTTTCAATATCAGTTTTTCGATATAGGTTTTTCAATATCGGTTTTTCAATATCGGTTTTTCAATATCAGTTTTTCAATATTTGGTTTTCATTATCGGTTTTTGAATATCGGTTCTATTATCGGATTCAATATCGGTTTTTCAATATCGGTTTTTCAATATCAGTTTTTCGATATCAGTTTTTCAATATTTGCTTTACAATATCGGTTTTTCAATATCGGTTCTAATATCGGTTTCAATATCGATTTTTCAATATCAGTTTTTCGATATAGGTTTTTCAATATCGGTTTTTCAATATCGGTTTTTCAATATCGGTTTTTCAATATCGGTTCTAATATCGGTTTCAATATCAGTTTTTCGATATAGGTTTTTCAATATCGGTTTTTCAATATCAGTTTTTCAATATTTGGTTTTCAATATCGGTTTTTGAATATCGGTTCTAATATCGGTTTCAATATCGGTTTTTCAATAGCGGTTTTTCAATATCGGTTTTTCAATATCAGTTTTTCAATATTCGTTTTTCAATATCGGTTCTAATATCGGTTTCAATATCGATTTTTCAATATCAGTTTTTCGATATAGGTTTTTCAATATCGGTTTTTCAATATCGGTTTTTCAATATCAGTTTTTCAATATTTGGTTTTCATTATCGGTTTTTGAATATCGGTTCTATTATCGGATTCAATATCGGTTTTTCAATATCGGTTTTTCAATATCAGTTTTTCGATATCAGTTTTTCAATATTTGCTTTACAATATCGGTTTTTCAATATCGGTTCTAATATCGGTTTCAATATCGATTTTTCAATATCAGTTTTTCGATATAGGTTTTTCAATATCGGTTTTTCAATATCGGTTTTTCAATATCGGTTTTTCAATATCGGTTCTAATATCGGTTTCAATATCAGTTTTTCGATATAGGTTTTTCAATATCGGTTTTTCAATATCGGTTTTTCAATATCAGTTTTTCAATATTTGGTTTTCAATATCGGTTTTTGAATATCGGTTCTAATATCGGTTTCAATATCGGTTTTTCAATAGCGGTTTTTCAATATCGGTTTTTCAATATCAGTTTTTCAATATTCGTTTTTCAATATCGGTTTTTGAATATTTGTTCTCCAATATCGGTTTTTGAATATCGGTTTTTCAATATCGGTTCTAATATCGGATTCAATATCGGTTTTGCAATATCAGTTTTTCCATATAGGTTTTTCAATATCGGTATTTCAATATCGGTTTTTCAATATCGGTTCTAATATCGGATTCAATATCGGTTTTGCAATATCAGTTATTCGATATAGGTTTTTCAATATCGGTTTTTCAATATCGGTTTTTCAATATCGGTTTTTCAATATCAGTTTTTCAATATTTGTTCTACAATATCGGTTTTTGAATATCGGTTCTAATATCGGATTCAATATCGGTTTTTCAATATCGGTTTTTCAATATCAGTTTTTCGATATCAGTTTTTCAATATCAGTTTTTCGATATCAGTTTTTCAATATTTGTTTTTCAATATCGGTTTTTCAATATCGGTTCTAATATCGGTTTCAATATCGATTTTTCAATATCAGTTTTTCGATATCAGTTTTTCAATATCAGTTTTTCGATATCAGTTTTTCAATATTTGTTTTTCAATATTGGTTTTTCAATATCGGTTCTAATATCGGTTTCAATATCGATTTTTCAATATCAGTTTTTCGATATAGGTTTTTCAATATCGGTTTTTCAATATCGGTTTTTCAATATCAGTATTTCAATATTTGGTTTTCAATATCGGTTTTTGAATATCGGTTCTATTATCGGATTCAATATCGGTTTTTCAATATCGGTTTTTCAATATCAGTTTTTCGATATCAGTTTTTCAATATTTGTTTTTCAATATCGGTTTTTCAATATCGGTTCTAATATCGGTTTCAATATCGATTTTTCAATATCAGTTTTTCGATATAGGTTTTTCAATATCGGTTTTTCAATATCGGTATTTCAATATCAGTTTTTCAATATTTGGTTTTCATTATCGGTTTTTGAATATCGGTTCTATTATCGGATTCAATATCGGTTTTGCAATATCAGTTATTCGATATAGGTTTTTCAATATCGGTTTTTCAATATCGGTTTTTCAATATCGGTTTTTCAATATCAGTTTTTCAATATTTGTTCTACAATATCGGTTTTTGAATATCGGTTCTAATATCGGATTCAATATCGGTTTTTCAATATCAGTTTTTCGATATCAGTTTTTCAATATTTGTTTTTCAATATCGGTTTTTCAATATCGGGTCTAATATCGGTTTCAATATCGGTTTTTCAATAGCGGTTTTTCAATATCGGTTTTTCAATATCAGTTTTTCAATATTCGTTTTTCAATATCGGTTTTTGAATATTTGTTCTCCAATATCGGTTTTTGAATATCGGTTTTTCAATATCGGTTCTAATGTCGGATTCAATATCGGTTTTGCAATATCAGTTTTTCCATATAGGTTTTTCAATATCGGTATTTCAATATCGGTTTTTCAATATCGGTTCTAATATCGGATTCAATATCGGTTTTGCAATATCAGTTATTCGATATAGGTTTTTCAATATCAGTTATTCGATATAGGTTTTTCAATATCGGTTTTTCAATATCAGTTTTTCAATATTTGTTCTCCAATATCGGTTTTTGAATATCGGTTCTAATATCGGATTCAATATCGGTTTTTCAATATCGGTTTTTCAATATCAGTTTTTCGATATCAGTTTTTCAATATTTGTTTTTCAATATCGGTTTTTCAATATCGGTTCTAATATCGGTTTCAATATCGATTGTTCAATATCATTTTTCGATATAGGTTTTTCAATATCGGTTTTTCAATATCGGTTTTTCAATATCGGTTTTGAATATCGGTTTTTCAATATCGGTTCTAATATCGGATTCAATATCGGTTTTGCAATATCAGTTTTTCCATATAGGTTTTTCAATATCGGTATTTCAATATCGGTTTTTCAATATTTGCTTTACAATATCGGTTTTTCAATATCGGTTCTAATATCGGTTTCAATATCGATTTTTCAATATCAGTTTTTCGATATAGGTTTTTCAATATCGGTTTTTCAATATCGGTTTTTCAATATCAGTTTTTCAATATTTGGTTTTCAATATCGGTTTTTGAATATCGGTTCTAATATCGGTTTCAATATCGGTTTTTCAATAGCGGTTTTTCAATATCGGTTTTTCAATATTTGTTCTCCAATATCGGTTTTTGAATATCGGTTTTTCAATATCGGTTCTAATATCGGATTCAATATCGGTTTTGCAATATCAGTTATTCGATATAGGTTTTTCAATATCGGTTTTTCAATATCGGTTTTTCAATATAGGTTTTTCAATATCAGTTTTTCAATATTTGTTCTCCAATATCGGTTTTTGAATATCGGTTCTAATATCGGATTCAATATCGGTTTTTCAATATCGGTTTTTCAATATCAGTTTTTCGATATCAGTTTTTCAATATTTGTTTTTCAATATCGGTTTTTCAATATCGGTTCTAATATCGGTTTCAATATCGATTGGTCAATATCAGTTTTCGATATAGGTTTTTCAATATCGGTTTTTCAATATCGGTTTTTCAATATCAGTTTTTCAATATCGGTTTTTGAATATCGGTTCTAATATCGGTTTCAATATCGATTTTTCAATATCGGTTTTTCAATATTTGTTTTTCAATATCGGTTCTAATATCGGATTCAATATCGTTTTTTCAATATCGGTTTTGCAATATCAGTTATTCGATATAGGTTTTTCAATATCGGTTTTTCAATATCGGTTTTTCAATATCGGTTTTGCAATATCAGTTTCTCAATATCAGTTTTTCGATATCAGTTTTTCAATATTTGTTTTTCAATATCGGTTTTTCAATATCGGTTTTTCAATATCGGTTTTTCAATATCAGCTTTCAATATTCGTTCTCCAATATCGGTTTTTGAATATCGGTTCTAATATCGGATTTAATATCGGTTTTTCAATATCGGTTTTTCAATATCGGTTTTTCAATATCAGTTTTTCAATATTTGTTCTACAATATCGGTTTTTGAATATCGGTTCTAATATCGGTTTTTCAATATCAGTTTTTCAATATTTGGTTTTCATTATCGGTTTTTGAATATCGGTTCTATTATCGGATTCAATATCGGTTTTTCAATATCGGTTTTGCAATATCAGTTTCTCAATATCAGTTTTTCGATATCAGTTTTTCAATATTTGTTTATCAATATCGGTTTTTCAATATCGGTTTTTCAATATCGGTTTTTCAATATCAGTTTTTCAATATTCGTTCTCCAATATCGGTTTTTGAATATCGGTTCTAATATCGGATTTAATATCGGTTTTTCTATATCGGTTTTTCAATATCGGTTTTTCAATATCAGTTTTTCAATATTTGTTCTACAATATCGGTTTTTGAATATCGGTTCTAATATCGGATTCAATATCGGTTTTTCAATATCGGTTTTTCAATATCAGTTTTTCGATATCAGTTTTTCAATATCAGTTTTTCGATATCAGTTTTTCAATAATTGTTTTTCAATATCGGTTCTAATATCGGTTTCAATATCGATTTTTCAATATCAGTTTTTCGATATAGGTTTTTCAATATCGGTTTTTCAATATCGGTTTTTCAATATCAGTATTTCAATATTTGGTTTTCATTATCGGTTTTTGAATATCGGTTCTATTATCGGATTCAATATCGGTTTTTCAATATCGGTTTTTCAATATCAGTTTTTCGATATCAGTTTTTCAATATTTGTTCTACAATATCGGTTTTTCAATATCGGTTCTAATATCGGTTTCAATATCGATTTTTCAATATCAGTTTTTCGATATAGGTTTTTCAATATCGGTTTTCAATATCGGTTTTTCAATATCGGTATTTCAATATCGGTTTTTCAATATCGGTTCTAATATCGGATTCAATATCGGTTTTGCAATATCAGTTATTCGATATAGGTTTTTCAATATCGGTTTTTCAATATCGGTTTTTCAATATCGGTTTTTCAATATCAGTTTTTCAATATTTGTTCTACAATATCGGTTTTTGAATATCGGTTCTAATATCGGATTCAATATCGGTTTTTCAATATCGGTTTTTCAATATCAGTTTTTCGATATCAGTTTTTCAATATCAGTTTTTCGATATCAGTTTTTCAATATTTGTTTTTCAATATCGGTTTTTCAATATCGGTTTTTCAATATCGGTTCTAATATCGGTTTCAATATCGATTTTTCAATATCAGTTTTTCGATATGAGTTTTTCAATATCAGTTTTTCGATATCAGTTTTTCAATATTTGTTTTTCAATATCGGTTTTTCAATATCGGTTCTAATATCGGTTTCAATATCGATTTTTCAATATCAGTTTTCGATATAGGTTTTTCAATATCGGTTTTTCAATATCGGTTTTTCAATATCAGTATTTCAATATTTGGTTTTCAATATCGGTTTTTGAATATCGGTTCTATTATCGGATTCAATATCGGTTTTTCAATATCGGTTTTCAATATCAGTTTTTCGATATCAGTTTTTCAATATTTGTTTTTCAATATCGGTTTTTCAATATCGGTTCTAATATCGGATTCAATATCGGTTTTGCAATATCAGTTATTCGATATAGGTTTTTCAATATCGGTTTTTCAATATCGGTTTTTCAATATCGGTTTTTCAATATCAGTTTTTCAATATTTGTTCTACAATATCGGTTTTTGAATATCGGTTCTAATATCGGATTCAATATCGGTTTTTCAATATCGGTTTTTCAATATCAGTTTTTCGATATCAGTTTTTCAATATTTGTTTTTCAATATCGGTTTTTCAATACCGGTTCTAATATCGGTTTCAATATCGATTTTTCAATATCAGTTTTTCGATATAGGTTTTTCAATATCGGTTTTTCAATATCGGTTTTTCAATATCAGTTTTTCAATATTTGGTTTTCAATATCGGTTTTTGAATATCGGTTCTAATATCGGTTTCAATATCGGTTTTCAATAGCGGTTTTTCAATATCGGTTTTTCAATATCAGTTTTTCAATATTCGTTTTTCAATATCGGTTTTTGAATATTTGTTCTCCAATATCGGTTTTTGAATATCGGTTTTTCAATATCGGTTCTAATATCGGATTCAATATCGGTTTTGCAATATCAGTTTTTCAATATTTGTTTTTCAATATCGGTTTTTCAATATCGGTTCTAATATCGGTTTCAATATCGATTTTTCAATATCAGTTATTCGATATAGGTTTTTCAATATCGGTTTTTCAATATCGGTTTTTCATATCGGTTTTTCAATATCAGTTTTTCAATATTTGTTCTCCAATATCGGTTTTTGAATATCGGTTCTAATATCGGATTCAATATCGGTTTTCAATATCGGTTTTTCAATATCAGTTTTTCGATATCAGTTTTTCAATATTTGTTTTTCAATATCGGTTTTTCAATATCGGTTCTAATATCGGTTTCAATATCGATTGTTCAATATCAGTTTTTCGATATAGGTTTTTCAATATCGGTTTTTCAATATCGGTTTTTCAATATCAGTTTTTCAATATCGGTTTTTGAATATCGGTTCTAATATCGGTTTCAATATCGATTTTTCAATATCGGTTTTTCAATATTTGTTTTTCAATATCGGTTCTAATATCGGATTCAATATCGTTTTTTCAATATCGGTATTGCAATATCAGTTATTCGATATAGGTTTTTCAATATCGGTTTTTCAATATCGGTTTTGCAATATCAGTTTCTCAATATCAGTTTTTCGATATCAGTTTTTCAATATTTGTTTTTCAATATCGGTTTTTCAATATCGGTTTTTCAATATCGGTTTTTCAATATCAGTTTTTCAATATTCGTTCTCCAATATCGGTTTTTGAATATCGGTTCTAATATCGGATTCAATATCGGTTTTTCAATATCGGTTTTTCAATATCAGTTTTTCGATATCAGTTTTTCAATATTTGTTTTTCAATATCGGTTTTTCAATATCGGTTCTAATATCGGTTTCAATATCGATTGTTCAATATCAGTTTTTCGATATCGGTTTTTCAATATTTGCTTTACAATATCGGTTTTTCAATATCGGTTCTAATATCGGTTTCAATATCGATTTTTCAATATCAGTTTTTCGATATAGGTTTTTCAATATCGGTTTTTCAATATCGGTTTTTCAATATCAGTTTTTCAATATTTGGTTTTCAATATCGGTTTTTGAATATCGGTTCTAATATCGGTTTCAATATCGGTTTTTCAATAGCGGTTTTTCAATATCGGTTTTTCAATATCAGTTTTTCAATATTCGTTTTTCAATATCGGTTTTTGAATATTTGTTCTCCAATATCGGTTTTTGAATATCGGTTTTTCAATATCGGTTCTAATATCGGATTCAATATCGGTTTTGCAATATCAGTTTTTCAATATTTGTTTTTCAATATCGGTTTTTCAATATCGGTTCTAATATCGGTTTCAATATCGATTTTTCAATATCAGTTATTCGATATAGGTTTTTCAATATCGGTTTTTCAATATCGGTTTTTCAATATCGGTTTTTCAATATCAGTTTTTCAATATATATTTGTTCTCCAATATCGGTTTTTGAATATCGGTTCTAATATCGGATTCAATATCGGTTTTTCAATATCGGTTTTTCAATATCAGTTTTTCGATATCAGTTTTTCAATATTTGTTTTTCAATATCGGTTTTTCAATATCGGTTCTAATATCGGTTTCAATATCGATTGTTCAATATCAGTTTTTCGATATAGGTTTTTCAATATCGGTTTTTCAATATCGGTTTTTCAATATCAGTTTTTCAATATCGGTTTTTGAATATCGGTTCTAATATCGGTTTCAATATCGATTTTTCAATATCGGTTTTTCAATATTTGTTTTTCAATATCGGTTCTAATATCGGATTCAATATCGTTTTTTCAATATCGGTTTTGCAATATCAGTTATTCGATATAGGTTTTTCAATATCGGTTTTTCAATATCGGTTTTTCAATATCGGTTTTGCAATATCAGTTTCTCAATATCAGTTTTTCGATATCAGTTTTTCAATATTTGTTTTTCAATATCGGTTTTTCAATATCGGTTTTTCAATATCGGTTTTTCAATATCAGTTTTTCAATATTCGTTCTCCAATATCGGTTTTTGAATATCGGTTCTAATATCGGATTTAATATCGGTTTTTCAATATCGGTTTTTCAATATCGGTTTTTCAATATCAGTTTTTCAATATTTGTTCTACAATATCGGTTTTTGAATATCGGTTCTAATATCGGATTCAATATCGGTTTTTCAATATCGGTTTTTCAATATCAGTTTTTCGATATCAGTTTTTCAATATCAGTTTTTCGATATCAGTTTTTCAATATTTGTTTTTCAATATCGGTTTTTCAATATCGGTTCTAATATCGGTTTCAATATCGATTTTTCAATATCAGTTTTTCGATATAGGTTTTTCAATATCGGTTTTTCAATATCGGTTTTTCAATATCAGTTTTTCAATATTTGGTTTTCATTATCGGTTTTTGAATATCGGTTCTATTATCGGATTCAATATCGGTTTTGCAATATCAGTTATTCGATATAGGTTTTTCAATATCGGTTTTTCAATATCGGTTTTTCAATATCAGTTTTTCGATATCAGTTTTTCAATATTTGTTTTTCAATATCGGTTTTTCAATATCGGTTCTAATATCGGTTTCAATATCGATTTTTCAATATCAGTTTTTCGATCTAGGTTTTTCAATATCGGTTTTTCAATATCGGTTTTTCAATATCAGTTTTTCAATATTTGGTTTTCATTATCGGTTTTTGAATATCGGTTCTATTATCGGATTCAATATCGGTTTTTCAATATCGGTTTTTCAATATCAGTTTTTCGATATCAGTTTTTCAATATTTGCTTTACAATATCGGTTTTTCAATATCGGTTCTAATATCGGTTTCAATATCGATTTTTCAATATCAGTTTTTCGATATAGGTTTTTCAATATCGGTTTTTCAATATCGGTTTTTCAATATCGGTTCTAATATCGGTTTCAATATCAGTGTTTCGATATAGGTTTTTCAATATCGGTTTTTCAATATCGGTTTTTCAATATCGGTTTTTCAATATCGGTTTTTCAATATCAGTTTTTCAATATTTGTTCTACAATATCGGTTTTTGAATATCGGTTTTTCAATATCGGTTCTAATATCGGATTCAATATCGGTTTTGCAATATCAGTTTTTCCATATAGGTTTTTCAATATCGGTATTTCAATATCGGTTTTTCAATATCGGTTCTAATATCGGATTCAATATCGGTTTTGCAATATCAGTTATTCGATATAGGTTTTTCAATATCGGTTTTTCAATATCGGTTTTTCAATATCGGTTTTTCAATATCAGTTTTTCAATATTTGTTCTACAATATCGGTTTTTGAATATCGGTTCTAATATCGGATTCAATATCGGTTTTTCAATATCGGTTTTTCAATATCAGTTTTTCGATATCAGTTTTTCAATATCAGTTTTTCGATATCAGTTTTTCAATATTTGTTTTTCAATATCGGTTTTTCAATATCGGTTCTAATATCGGTTTCAATATCGATTTTTCAATATCAGTTTTTCGATATCAGTTTTTCAATATCAGTTTTTCGATATCAGTTTTTCAATATTTGTTTTTCAATATCGGTTTTTCAATATCGGTTCTAATATCGGTTTCAATATCGATTTTTCAATATCAGTTTTTCGATATAGGTTTTTCAATATCGGTTTTTCAATATCGGTTTTTCAATATCAGTATTTCAATATTTGGTTTTCAATATCGGTTTTTGAATATCGGTTCTATTATCGGATTCAATATCGGTTTTTCAATATCGGTTTTTCAATATCAGTTTTTCGATATCAGTTTTTCAATATTTGTTTTTCAATATCGGTTTTTCAATATCGGTTCTAATATCGGATTCAATATCGGTTTTGCAATATCAGTTATTCGATATAGGTTTTTCAATATCGGTTTTTCAATATCGGTTTTTCAATATCGGTTTTTCAATATCGGTTTTTCAATATCAGTTTTTCAATATTTGTTCTACAATATCGGTTTTTGAATATCGGTTCTAATATCGGATTCAATATCGGTTTTTCAATATCGGTTTTTCAATATCAGTTTTTCGATATCAGTTTTTCAATATTTGTTTTTCAATATCGGTTTTTCAATATCGGTTCTAATATCGGTTTCAATATCGATTTTTCAATATCAGTTTTTCGATATAGGTTTTTCAATATCGGTTTTTCAATATCGGTTTTTCAATATCAGTTTTTCAATATTTGGTTTTCATTATCGGTTTTTGAATATCGGTTCTATTATCGGATTCAATATCGGTTTTTCAATATCGGTTTTTCAATATCAGTTTTTCAATATTTGGTTTTCAATATCGGTTTTTGAATATCGGTTCTAATATCGGTTTCAATATCGGTTTTTCAATAGCGGTTTTTCAATATCGGTTTTTCAATATCAGTTTTTCAATATTTGTTCTCCAATATCGGTTTTTGAATATCGGTTCTAATATCGGATTCAATATCAGTTTTTCAATATCAGTTTTTCAATATTCGTTTTTCAATATCGGTTTTTGAATATTTGTTCTCCAATATCGGTTTTTGAATTTCGGTTTTTCAATATCGGTTCTAATATCGGATTCAATATCGGTTTTGCAATATCAGTTTTTCCATATAGGTTTTTCAATATCGGTATTTCAATATCGGTTTTTCAATATTTGCTTTACAATATCGGTTTTTCAATATCGGTTCTAATATCGGTTTCAATATCGATTTTTCAATATCAGTTTTTCGATATAGGTTTTTCAATATCGGTTTTTCAATATCGGTTTTTCAATATCGGTTTTTGAATATCGGTTTTTCAATATCGGTTCTAATATCGGATTCAATATCGGTTTTGCAATATCAGTTTTTCCATATAGGTTTTTCAATATCGGTATTTCAATATCGGTTTTTCAATATTTGCTTTACAATATCGGTTTTTCAATATCGGTTCTAATATCGGTTTCAATATCGATTTTTCAATATCAGTTTTTCGATATAGGTTTTTCAATATCGGTTTTTCAATATCGGTTTTTCAATATCAGTTTTTCAATATTTGGTTTTCAATATCGGTTTTTGAATATCGGTTCTAATATCGGTTTCAATATCGGTTTTTCAATAGCGGTTTTTCAATATCGGTTTTTCAATATTTGTTCTCCAATATCGGTTTTTGAATATCGGTTTTTCAATATCGGTTCTAATATCGGATTCAATATCGGTTTTGCAATATCAGTTATTCGATATAGGTTTTTCAATATCGGTTTTTCAATATCGGTTTTTCAATATAGGTTTTTCAATATCAGTTTTTCAATATTTGTTCTCCAATATCGGTTTTTGAATATCGGTTCTAATATCGGATTCAATATCGGTTTTTCAATATCGGTTTTTCAATATCAGTTTTTCGATATCAGTTTTTCAATATTTGTTTTTCAATATCGGTTTTTCAATATCGGTTCTAATATCGGTTTCAATATCGATTGGTCAATATCAGTTTTTCGATATAGGTTTTTCAATATCGGTTTTTCAATATCGGTTTTTCAATATCAGTTTTTCAATATCGGTTTTTGAATATCGGTTCTAATATCGGTTTCAATATCGATTTTTCAATATCGGTTTTTCAATATTTGTTTTTCAATATCGGTTCTAATATCGGATTCAATATCGTTTTTTCAATATCGGTTTTGCAATATCAGTTATTCGATATAGGTTTTTCAATATCGGTTTTTCAATATCGGTTTTTCAATATCGGTTTTGCAATATCAGTTTCTCAATATCAGTTTTTCGATATCAGTTTTTCAATATTTGTTTTTCAATATCGGTTTTTCAATATCGGTTTTTCAATATCAGCTTTCAATATTCGTTCTCCAATATCGGTTTTTGAATATCGGTTCTAATATCGGATTTAATATCGGTTTTTCAATATCGGTTTTTCAATATCGGTTTTTCAATATCAGTTTTTCAATATTTGTTCTACAATATCGGTTTTTGAATATCGGTTCTAATATCGGTTTTTCAATATCAGTTTTTCAATATTTGGTTTTCATTATCGGTTTTTGAATATCGGTTCTATTATCGGATTCAATATCGGTTTTTCAATATCGGTTTTGCAATATCAGTTTCTCAATATCAGTTTTTCGATATCAGTTTTTCAATATTTGTTTATCAATATCGGTTTTTCAATATCGGTTTTTCAATATCGGTTTTTCAATATCAGTTTTTCAATATTCGTTCTCCAATATCGGTTTTTGAATTTCGGTTCTAATATCGGATTTAATATCGGTTTTTCAATATCGGTTTTTCAATATCGGTTTTTCAATATCAGTTTTTCAATATTTGTTCTACAATATCGGTTTTTGAATATCGGTTCTAATATCGGATTCAATATCGGTTTTTCAATATCGGTTTTTCAATATCAGTTTTTCGATATCAGTTTTTCAATATCAGTTTTTCGATATCAGTTTTTCAATAATTGTTTTTCAATATCGGTTCTAATATCGGTTTCAATATCGATTTTTCAATATCAGTTTTTCGATATAGGTTTTTCAATATCGGTTTTTCAATATCGGTTTTTCAATATCAGTATTTCAATATTTGGTTTTCATTATCGGTTTTTGAATATCGGTTCTATTATCGGATTCAATATCGGTTTTTCAATATCGGTTTTTCAATATCAGTTTTTCGATATCAGTTTTTCAATATTTGCTTTACAATATCGGTTTTTCAATATCGGTTCTAATATCGGTTTCAATATCGATTTTTCAATATCAGTTTTTCGATATAGGTTTTTCAATATCGGTTTTTCAATATCGGTTTTTCAATATCGGTTTTTCAATATCGGTTCTAATATCGGTTTCAATATCAGTTTTTCGATATAGGTTTTTCAATATCGGTTTTTCAATATCGGTTTTTCAATATCAGTTTTTCAATATTTGGTTTTCAATATCGGTTTTTGAATATCGGTTCTAATATCGGTTTCAATATCGGTTTTTCAATAGCGGTTTTTCAATATCGGTTTTTCAATATCAGTTTTTCAATATTCGTTTTTCAATATCGGTTTTTGAATATTTGTTCTCCAATATCGGTTTTTGAATATCGGTTTTTCAATATCGGTTCTAATATCGGATTCAATATCGGTTTTGCAATATCAGTTTTTCCATATAGGTTTTTCAATATCGGTATTTCAATATCGGTTTTTCAATATCGGTTCTAATATCGGATTCAATATCGGTTTTGCAATATCAGTTATTCGATATAGGTTTTTCAATATCGGTTTTTCAATATCGGTTTTTCAATATCGGTTTTTCAATATCAGTTTTTCAATATTTGTTCTACAATATCGGTTTTTGAATATCGGTTCTAATATCGGATTCAATATCGGTTTTTCAATATCGGTTTTTC
Organism: Andrena cerasifolii; assembly: GCF_050908995.1. Lineage (NCBI taxonomy): Eukaryota > Metazoa > Arthropoda > Insecta > Hymenoptera > Andrenidae > Andrena > Andrena cerasifolii. Next base: position 28,428 of record NW_027485495.1, read on the forward strand.
AATATCAGTTTTTCGATATCAGTTTTTCAATATCAGTTTTTCGATATCAGTTTTTCAATATTTGTTTTTCAATATCGGTTTTTCAATATCGGTTTTTCAATATCGGTTCTAATATCGGTTTCAATATCGATTTTTCAATATCAGTTTTTCGATATGAGTTTTTCAATATCAGTTTTTCGATATCAGTTTTTCAATATTTGTTTTTCAATATCGGTTTTTCAATATCGGTTCTAATATCGGTTTCAATATCGATTTTTCAATATCAGTTTTTCGATATAGGTTTTTCAATATCGGTTTTTCAATATCGGTTTTTCAATATCAGTATTTCAATATTTGGTTTTCAATATCGGTTTTTGAATATCGGTTCTATTATCGGATTCAATATCGGTTTTTCAATATCGGTTTTTCAATATCAGTTTTTCGATATCAGTTTTTCAATATTTGTTTTTCAATATCGGTTTTTCAATATCGGTTCTAATATCGGATTCAATATCGGTTTTGCAATATCAGTTATTCGATATAGGTTTTTCAATATCGGTTTTTCAATATCGGTTTTTCAATATCGGTTTTTCAATATCAGTTTTTCAATATTTGTTCTACAATATCGGTTTTTGAATATCGGTTCTAATATCGGTTTTTCAATATCAGTTTTTCAATATTTGGTTTTCATTATCGGTTTTTGAATATCGGTTCTATTATCGGATTCAATATCGGTTTTTCAATATCGGTTTTGCAATATCAGTTTCTCAATATCAGTTTTTCGATATCAGTTTTTCAATATTTGTTTATCAATATCGGTTTTTCAATATCGGTTTTTCAATATCGGTTTTTCAATATCAGTTTTTCAATATTCGTTCTCCAATATCGGTTTTTGAATTTCGGTTCTAATATCGGATTTAATATCGGTTTTTCAATATCGGTTTTTCAATATCGGTTTTTCAATATCAGTTTTTCAATATTTGTTCTACAATATCGGTTTTTGAATATCGGTTCTAATATCGGATTCAATATCGGTTTTTCAATATCGGTTTTTCAATATCAGTTTTTCGATATCAGTTTTTCAATATCAGTTTTTCGATATCAGTTTTTCAATAATTGTTTTTCAATATCGGTTCTAATATCGGTTTCAATATCGATTTTTCAATATCAGTTTTTCGATATAGGTTTTTCAATATCGGTTTTTCAATATCGGTTTTTCAATATCAGTATTTCAATATTTGGTTTTCATTATCGGTTTTTGAATATCGGTTCTATTATCGGATTCAATATCGGTTTTTCAATATCGGTTTTTCAATATCAGTTTTTCGATATCAGTTTTTCAATATTTGCTTTACAATATCGGTTTTTCAATATCGGTTCTAATATCGGTTTCAATATCGATTTTTCAATATCAGTTTTTCGATATAGGTTTTTCAATATCGGTTTTTCAATATCGGTTTTTCAATATCGGTTTTTCAATATCGGTTCTAATATCGGTTTCAATATCAGTTTTTCGATATAGGTTTTTCAATATCGGTTTTTCAATATCGGTTTTTCAATATCAGTTTTTCAATATTTGGTTTTCAATATCGGTTTTTGAATATCGGTTCTAATATCGGTTTCAATATCGGTTTTTCAATAGCGGTTTTTCAATATCGGTTTTTCAATATCAGTTTTTCAATATTCGTTTTTCAATATCGGTTTTTGAATATTTGTTCTCCAATATCGGTTTTTGAATATCGGTTTTTCAATATCGGTTCTAATATCGGATTCAATATCGGTTTTGCAATATCAGTTTTTCCATATAGGTTTTTCAATATCGGTATTTCAATATCGGTTTTTCAATATCGGTTCTAATATCGGATTCAATATCGGTTTTGCAATATCAGTTATTCGATATAGGTTTTTCAATATCGGTTTTTCAATATCGGTTTTTCAATATCGGTTTTTCAATATCAGTTTTTCAATATTTGTTCTACAATATCGGTTTTTGAATATCGGTTCTAATATCGGATTCAATATCGGTTTTTCAATATCGGTTTTTCAATATCAGTTTTTCGATATCAGTTTTTCAATATCAGCAGTTTTTCGATATCAGTTTTTCAATATTTGTTTTTCAATATCGGTTTTTCAATATCGGTTTTTCAATATCGGTTCTAATATCGGTTTCAATATCGATTTTTCAATATCAGTTTTTCGATATGAGTTTTTCAATATCAGTTTTTCGATATCAGTTTTTCAATATTTGTTTTTCAATATCGGTTTTTCAATATCGGTTCTAATATCGGTTTCAATATCGATTTTTCAATATCAGTTTTTCGATATAGGTTTTTCAATATCGGTTTTTCAATATCGGTTTTTCAATATCAGTATTTCAATATTTGGTTTTCAATATCGGTTTTTGAATATCGGTTCTATTATCGGATTCAATATCGGTTTTTCAATATCGGTTTTTCAATATCAGTTTTTCGATATCAGTTTTTCAATATTTGTTTTTCAATATCGGTTTTTCAATATCGGTTCTAATATCGGATTCAATATCGGTTTTGCAATATCAGTTATTCGATATAGGTTTTTCAATATCGGTTTTTCAATATCGGTTTTTCAATATCGGTTTTTCAATATCAGTTTTTCAATATTTGTTCTACAATATCGGTTTTTGAATATCGGTTCTAATATCGGATTCAATATCGGTTTTTCAATATCGGTTTTTCAATATCAGTTTTTCGATATCAGTTTTTCAATATTTGTTTTTCAATATCGGTTTTTCAATACCGGTTCTAATATCGGTTTCAATATCGATTTTTCAATATCAGTTTTTCGATATAGGTTTTTCAATATCGGTTTTTCAATATCGGTTTTTCAATATCAGTTTTTCAATATTTGGTTTTCAATATCGGTTTTTGAATATCGGTTCTAATATCGGTTTCAATATCGGTTTTTCAATAGCGGTTTTTCAATATCGGTTTTTCAATATCAGTTTTTCAATATTCGTTTTTCAATATCGGTTTTTGAATATTTGTTCTCCAATATCGGTTTTTGAATATCGGTTTTTCAATATCGGTTCTAATATCGGATTCAATATCGGTTTTGCAATATCAGTTTTTCAATATTTGTTTTTCAATATCGGTTTTTCAATATCGGTTCTAATATCGGTTTCAATATCGATTTTTCAATATCAGTTATTCGATATAGGTTTTTCAATATCGGTTTTTCATTTCAATATCGGTTTTTCAATATCGGTTTTTCAATATCAGTTTTTCAATATTTGTTCTCCAATATCGGTTTTTGAATATCGGTTCTAATATCGGATTCAATATCGGTTTTTCAATATCGGTTTTTCAATATCAGTTTTTCGATATCAGTTTTTCAATATTTGTTTTTCAATATCGGTTTTTCAATATCGGTTCTAATATCGGTTTCAATATCGATTGTTCAATATCAGTTTTTCGATATAGGTTTTTCAATATCGGTTTTTCAATATCGGTTTTTCAATATCAGTTTTTCAATATCGGTTTTTGAATATCGGTTCTAATATCGGTTTCAATATCGATTTTTCAATATCGGTTTTTCAATATTTGTTTTTCAATATCGGTTCTAATATCGGATTCAATATCGTTTTTTCAATATCGGTATTGCAATATCAGTTATTCGATATAGGTTTTTCAATATCGGTTTTTCAATATCGGTTTTTCAATATCGGTTTTGCAATATCAGTTTCTCAATATCAGTTTTTCGATATCAGTTTTTCAATATTTGTTTTTCAATATCGGTTTTTCAATATCGGTTTTTCAATATCGGTTTTTCAATATCAGTTTTTCAATATTCGTTCTCCAATATCGGTTTTTGAATATCGGTTCTAATATCGGATTCAATATCGGTTTTTCAATATCGGTTTTTCAATATCAGTTTTTCGATATCAGTTTTTCAATATTTGTTTTTCAATATCGGTTTTTCAATATCGGTTCTAATATCGGTTTCAATATCGATTGTTCAATATCAGTTTTTCGATATCGGTTTTTCAATATTTGCTTTACAATATCGGTTTTTCAATATCGGTTCTAATATCGGTTTCAATATCGATTTTTCAATATCAGTTTTTCGATATAGGTTTTTCAATATCGGTTTTTCAATATCGGTTTTTCAATATTCGTTTTTCAATATCGGTTTTTGAATATTTGTTCTCCAATATCGGTTTTTGAATATCGGTTTTTCAATATCGGTTCTAATATCGGATTCAATATCGGTTTTGCAATATCAGTTTTTCAATATTTGTTTTTCAATATCGGTTTTTCAATATCGGTTCTAATATCGGTTTCAATATCGATTTTTCAATATCAGTTATTCGATATAGGTTTTTCAATATCGGTTTTTCAATATCGGTTTTTCAATATCGGTTTTTCAATATCAGTTTTTCAATATTTGTTCTCCAATATCGGTTTTTGAATATCGGTTCTAATATCGGATTCAATATCGGTTTTTCAATATCGGTTTTTCAATATCAGTTTTTCGATATCAGTTTTTTCAATATTTGTTTTTCAATATCGGTTTTTCAATATCGGTTTAATATCGGTTTCAATATCGATTGTTCAATATCAGTTTTTCGATATAGGTTTTTCAATATCGGTTTTTCAATATCGGTTTTTCAATATCAGTTTTTCAATATCGGTTTTTGAATATCGGTTCTAATATCGGTTTCAATATCGATTTTTCAATATCGGTTTTTCAATATTTGTTTTTCAATATCGGTTCTAATATCGGATTCAATATCGTTTTTTCAATATCGGTTTTGCAATATCAGTTATTCGATATAGGTTTTTCAATATCGGTTTTTCAATATCGGTTTTTCAATATCGGTTTTGCAATATCAGTTTCTCAATATCAGTTTTTCGATATCAGTTTTTCAATATTTGTTTTTCAATATCGGTTTTTCAATATCGGTTTTTCAATATCGGTTTTTCAATATCAGTTTTTCAATATTCGTTCTCCAATATCGGTTTTTGAATATCGGTTCTAATATCGGATTTAATATCGGTTTTTCAATATCGGTTTTTCAATATCGGTTTTTCAATATCAGTTTTTCAATATTTGTTCTACAATATCGGTTTTTGAATATCGGTTCTAATATCGGATTCAATATCGGTTTTTCAATATCGGTTTTTCAATATCAGTTTTTCGATATCAGTTTTTCAATATCAGTTTTTCGATATCAGTTTTTCAATATTTGTTTTTCAATATCGGTTTTTCAATATCGGTTCTAATATCGGTTTCAATATCGATTTTTCAATATCAGTTTTTCGATATAGGTTTTTCAATATCGGTTTTTCAATATCGGTTTTTCAATATCAGTTTTTCAATATTTGGTTTTCATTATCGGTTTTTGAATATCGGTTCTATTATCGGATTCAATATCGGTTTTGCAATATCAGTTATTCGATATAGGTTTTTCAATATCGGTTTTTCAATATCGGTTTTTCAATATCAGTTTTTCGATATCAGTTTTTCAATATTTGTTTTTCAATATCGGTTTTTCAATATCGGTTCTAATATCGGTTTCAATATCGATTTTTCAATATCAGTTTTTCGATCTAGGTTTTTCAATATCGGTTTTTCAATATCGGTTTTTCAATATCAGTTTTTCAATATTTGGTTTTCATTATCGGTTTTTGAATATCGGTTCTATTATCGGATTCAATATCGGTTTTTCAATATCGGTTTTTCAATATCAGTTTTTCGATATCAGTTTTTCAATATTTGCTTTACAATATCGGTTTTTCAATATCGGTTCTAATATCGGTTTCAATATCGATTTTTCAATATCAGTTTTTCGATATAGGTTTTTCAATATCGGTTTTTCAATATCGGTTTTTCAATATCGGTTCTAATATCGGTTTCAATATCAGTGTTTCGATATAGGTTTTTCAATATCGGTTTTTCAATATCGGTTTTTCAATATCGGTTTTTCAATATCGGTTTTTCAATATCAGTTTTTCAATATTTGTTCTACAATATCGGTTTTTGAATATCGGTTTTTCAATATCGGTTCTAATATCGGATTCAATATCGGTTTTGCAATATCAGTTTTTCCATATAGGTTTTTCAATATCGGTATTTCAATATCGGTTTTTCAATATCGGTTCTAATATCGGATTCAATATCGGTTTTGCAATATCAGTTATTCGATATAGGTTTTTCAATATCGGTTTTTCAATATCGGTTTTTCAATATCGGTTTTTCAATATCAGTTTTTCAATATTTGTTCTACAATATCGGTTTTTGAATATCGGTTCTAATATCGGATTCAATATCGGTTTTTCAATATCGGTTTTTCAATATCAGTTTTTCGATATCAGTTTTTCAATATCAGTTTTTCGATATCAGTTTTTCAATATTTGTTTTTCAATATCGGTTTTTCAATATCGGTTCTAATATCGGTTTCAATATCGATTTTTCAATATCAGTTTTTCGATATCAGTTTTTCAATATCAGTTTTTCGATATCAGTTTTTCAATATTTGTTTTTCAATATCGGTTTTTCAATATCGGTTCTAATATCGGTTTCAATATCGATTTTTCAATATCAGTTTTTCGATATAGGTTTTTCAATATCGGTTTTTCAATATCGGTTTTTCAATATCAGTATTTCAATATTTGGTTTTCAATATCGGTTTTTGAATATCGGTTCTATTATCGGATTCAATATCGGTTTTTCAATATCGGTTTTTCAATATCAGTTTTTCGATATCAGTTTTTCAATATTTGTTTTTCAATATCGGTTTTTCAATATCGGTTCTAATATCGGATTCAATATCGGTTTTGCAATATCAGTTATTCGATATAGGTTTTTCAATATCGGTTTTTCAATATCGGTTTTTCAATATCGGTTTTTCAATATCGGTTTTTCAATATCAGTTTTTCAATATTTGTTCTACAATATCGGTTTTTGAATATCGGTTCTAATATCGGATTCAATATCGGTTTTTCAATATCGGTTTTTCAATATCAGTTTTTCGATATCAGTTTTTCAATATTTGTTTTTCAATATCGGTTTTTCAATATCGGTTCTAATATCGGTTTCAATATCGATTTTTCAATATCAGTTTTTCGATATAGGTTTTTCAATATCGGTTTTTCAATATCGGTTTTTCAATATCAGTTTTTCAATATTTGGTTTTCATTATCGGTTTTTGAATATCGGTTCTATTATCGGATTCAATATCGGTTTTTCAATATCGGTTTTTCAATATCAGTTTTTCAATATTTGGTTTTCAATATCGGTTTTTGAATATCGGTTCTAATATCGGTTTCAATATCGGTTTTTCAATAGCGGTTTTTCAATATCGGTTTTTCAATATCAGTTTTTCAATATTTGTTCTCCAATATCGGTTTTTGAATATCGGTTCTAATATCGGATTCAATATCAGTTTTTCAATATCAGTTTTTCAATATTCGTTTTTCAATATCGGTTTTTGAATATTTGTTCTCCAATATCGGTTTTTGAATTTCGGTTTTTCAATATCGGTTCTAATATCGGATTCAATATCGGTTTTGCAATATCAGTTTTTCCATATAGGTTTTTCAATATCGGTATTTCAATATCGGTTTTTCAATATTTGCTTTACAATATCGGTTTTTCAATATCGGTTCTAATATCGGTTTCAATATCGATTTTTCAATATCAGTTTTTCGATATAGGTTTTTCAATATCGGTTTTTCAATATCGGTTTTTCAATATCAGTTTTTCAATATTTGGTTTTCAATATCGGTTTTTGAATATCGGTTCTAATATCGGTTTCAATATCGGTTTTTCAATAGCGGTTTTTCAATATCGGTTTTTCAATATCAGTTTTTCAATATTCGTTTTCAATATCGGTTTTTGAATATTTGTTCTCCAATATCGGTTTTTGAATATCGGTTTTTCAATATCGGTTCTAATATCGGATTCAATATCGGTTTTGCAATATCAGTTTTTCAATATTTGTTTTTCAATATCGGTTTTTCAATATCGGTTCTAATATCGGTTTCAATATCGATTTTTCAATATCAGTTATTCGATATAGGTTTTTCAATATCGGTTTTTCAATATCGGTTTTTCAATATCGGTTTTTCAATATCAGTTTTTCAATATTTGTTCTCCAATATCGGTTTTTGAATATCGGTTCTAATATCGGATTCAATATCGGTTTTTCAATATCGGTTTTTCAATATCAGTTTTTCGATATCAGTTTTTCAATATTTGTTTTTCAATATCGGTTTTTCAATATCGGTTCTAATATCGGTTTCAATATCGATT
>NW_027485497.1:0-2500 GCF_050908995.1 Andrena cerasifolii
GTCGGTCGGTCGGTCGGTCGGTCGGTCGGTCGTCGGTCGGTCGGTCGGTCGGTCGGTCGGTCGGTCGGTCAGTCGGTCAGACGGTCAGTCAGTCAGTCTGTCCGTCGGTCGGTCGGTCGGTCGGTCGGTCGGTCGGTCGGTCGGTCGGTCGGTCGGTCGGTCGGTCGGTCGGTCGGTCAGTCGGTCAGTCGGTCGGTCGGTCGGTCGGTCGGTCGGTCGGTCAGTCGGTCAGTCGGTCAGTCGGTCGGTCGGTCGTTCGGTCGGTCGGCCGGTCGGTTGGTCGGTCGGACGATCGGTCGGTCGGTCGGTCGGTCAGTTGGACGGTCAGTCGGTCAGTCGGTCGGTCGGTCGTCGGTCGGTCGGTCGGTCGGTCGGTCGGTCGGTCGGTCGGTCGGTCGGTCGGTCAGTCGGTCAGTCGGTCGGTCGGTCGGTCGGTCGGTCGGTCGGTCAGTCGGTCAGTCGGTCAGTCGGTCGGTCGGTCGTTCGGTCGGTCGGCCGGTCGGTTGGTCGGTCGGTCGGTCCGTCGGTCGGTCGGTCGGTCAGTTGGTCGGTCAGTCGGTCAGTCGGTCAGTCAGTCCGTCGGTCGGTCGGTCGGTCGGTCGGTCGGTCGGTCGTTCAGTCGGTCGGTCGGTCGGTCAGTCGGTCAGTCGGTCAGCCAGTCCCTCGGTCGGTCGGTCGGTCGGTCGTCGGTCGGTCGGTCGTCGGTCGGTCGGTCGGTCGTCGGTCGGATGGTCGGTCGGTCGTTCAGACGGTCAGTCGGTCCGTCGGTCGGTCGGTCGGTCGGTCGGTCGGTCGGTCGGTCGGTCGGTCGGTCGGTCGGTCGGTCGGTCGGTCGGTCAGTCGGTCAGTCGGTCGGTCGGTCGGTCGGTCGGTCGGTCGGTCAGTCGGTCAGTCGGTCAGTCGGTCGGTCGGTCGTTCGGTCGGTCGGCCGGTCGGTTGGTCGGTCGGACGATCGGTCGGTCGGTCGGTCGGTCAGTTGGACGGTCAGTCGGTCAGTCGGTCGGTCGGTCGGTCGGTCGGTCGGTCGGTCGGTCGGTCGGTCGGTCGGTCGGTCGGTCGGTCGGTCGGTCAGTCGGTCAGTCGGTCGGTCGGTCGGTCGGTCGGTCGGTCGGTCAGTCGGTCAGTCGGTCAGTCGGTCGGTCGGTCGTTCGGTCGGTCGGCCGGTCGGTTGGTCGGTCGGTCGGTCCGTCGGTCGGTCGGTCGGTCAGTTGGTCGGTCAGTCGGTCAGTCGGTCAGTCAGTCCGTCGGTCGGTCGGTCGGTCGGTCGGTCGGTCGGTCGTTCAGTCGGTCGGTCGGTCGGTCAGTCGGTCAGTCGGTCAGCCAGTCCCTCGGTCGGTCGGTCGGTCGGTCGGTCGGTCGTCGGTCGGTCGGTCGGTCGGTCGGTCGGTCGGATGGTCGGTCGGTCGTTCAGACGGTCAGTCGGTCGGTCGGTCGGTCAGTTGGTCGGTCAGTCGGTCAGTCGGTCAGTCAGTCCGTCGGTCGGTCGGTCGGTCGGTCGTTCGGTCGGTCGGACGGTCAGTCGGTCAGACGGTCAGTCAGTCAGTCAGTCCGTCGGTCGATCGGTCGGTCGGTCGGTCGGTCGGTCGGTCGGTCGGTCGGTCGGTCGGTCAGTCGGTCAGTCGGTCGGTCGGTCGGTCGGTCGGTCGGTCGTTCGGTCGGTCGGCCGGTCGGTTGGTCGGTCGGACGGTCGGTCGGTCGGTCGGTCGGTCAGTTGGTCGGTCAGTCGGTCAGTCGGTCAGTCCGTCGGTCGTTCGGTCGGTCGGTCGGTCGGTCGGTCGGTCGGTCGGTCGTCGTCAGTCGGTCAGTCGGTCAGTCGGTCGGTCGGCCGGTCGGTTGGTCGGTCGGTCGGTCGGTCGGTCGGTCGGTCAGTCGGTCAGTCGGTCAGTCGGTCGGTCGGTCGTTCGGTCGGTCGGCCGGTCGGTTGGTCGGTCGGACGGTCGGTCGGTCGGTCGGTCGGTCGGTCAGTTGGTCGGTCAGTCGGTCAGTCGGTCGGTCGGTCGGTCGGTCGGTCGGTCGGTCGGTCAGTCGGTCAGACGGTCAGTCAGTCAGTCAGTCCGTCGGTCGATCGGTCGGTCGGTCGGTCGGTCGGTCGGTCGGTCGGTCGGTCGGTCGGTCGGTCAGTCGGTCAGTCGGTCGGTCGGTCGGTCGGTCGGTCGGTCGGTCGGTCGGTCGGTCGGTCGGTCGGTCGGTCGGTCAGTCGGTCGGTCGGTCGGTCGTTCGGTCAGTCGGTCGGTCGGTCGGTCGGTCGGTCGGTCGTTCGGTCGGTCGGCCGGTCGGTTGGTCGGTCGGTCGGTCGGTCGGTCGGTCGGTCGGTCAGTTGGTCGGTCAGTCGGTCAGTCGGTCAGTCAGTCCGTCGGTCGGTCGGTCGGTCGGTCGGTCGGTCGTTCGGTCGGTCGGCCGGTCGGTTGGTCGGTCGGTCGGTCGGTCGGTCGGTCGGTCGGTCAGTTGGTCGGTCAGTCGGTCAGTCGGTCAGTCAGTCCGTCGGTCGGTCGGTCGGTCG
>NW_027485498.1:15000-20000 GCF_050908995.1 Andrena cerasifolii
TCGGTTGGTCGGTCGGTCGGTTGGTCAGTCGTTCAGTCGGTCAGTCGGTCAGTCGGTCAGTCGGTCAGTCGGTCGGTCGGTCGGTCGGTCGGTTGGTCGTTCGGTCGGTCGGTCGGTCGCTCGGTCGGTCAGTCGGTCGGTCGGTCGGTCGGTCAGTCGGTCGGTCAGTCGGTCGGTCGGTCGGTCGGTCGTTCGGTCGGTCGGTCGCTCAGTCGGTCAGTCGATCAGTCAGTCCGTCGGTCGGTCGGTCGGTCGGTCGGTCGGTCGGTCAGTCGGTCAGTCAGTCGGCCAGTCGGTCAGTCGGTCAGTCAGCCCGTCGGTCGGTCGGTCGGTCGGTCAGTCGGTCGGTCAGTCGGTCAGTCGATCAGACAGTCCGTCGGTCGGTCGGTCGGTCGGTCGGCCGGTCGGTCGGTCAGTCGGTCAGTCGGTCAGTCGGTCAGTCAGTCCGTCGGTCGGTCGGTCGGTCGGTCGGTCGGTCGGTCGGTCGGTCGGTCGGTCGGTCGGTCGGTCGGTCAGTCCGTCGGTCGGTCGGTCAGTCGGTCAGTCGGTTAGTCAGTCCGTCGGTCGGTCGGTCGGTCGGTGATTCGGTCAGTCCGTCGGTCGGTCGGTCGGTCGGTCGGTCGGTCGGTCGGTCGGTCGGTCGGTCAGTCGGTCGGTCGGTCGGTCGGTCGGTCGGTCGGTCGGTCGGTCGGTCGGTCGGTCGGTCGGTCGGTCGGTCGGTCGGTCAGTCGGTCAGTCGGTCAGTCAGTCCGTCGGTCGGTCGGTCAGTCCGTCGGTCGGTCGGTCAGTCGGTCCGTCGGTCGGTCGGTCGGTCGGTCATTCGGTCAGTCGGTCGGTCGGTCGGTCAGTCAGTCCGTCGGTCGGTCGGTCAGTCCGTCGGTCGGTCGGTCAGTCGGTCCGTCGGTCGGTCGGTCGGTCGGTCATTCGGTCAGTCGGTCGGTCGGTCGGTCGGTCGGTCGGCCGGTCGGTCGGTCAGTCGGTCAGTCGGTCACTCGGTCAGTCAGTCCGTCGGTCGGTCGGTCGGTCGGTCGGTCAGTCGGTCAGTCAGTCCGTAGGTCAGTCGGTCAGTCGGTCAGTCGGTCGGTCGGTCGGTCGGTCGGTCGGTCGGTCAGTCGGTCTGTCGTTCAGTCGGTCAGTCAGTCCGTCGGTCGGTTGGTCGGTCGGTCGGTTGGTCAGTCGTTCAGTCGGTCAGTCGGTCAGTCGGTCAGTCGGTCAGTCAGTCCGTAGGTCAGTCGGTCAGTTGGGCGGTCAGTCGGTCAGTCGGTCAGTCAGTCCGTCGGTCGGTCGGTCGCTCGGTCGGCCGGTCGGTCGGTCAGTCGGTCAGTCGGTCAGTCGGTCAGTCAGTCCGTCGGTCGGTCGGTCGGTCGGTCGGTCGGTCGGTCGGTCGGTCGGTCGGTCAGTCCGTCGGTCGGTTGGTCGGTCGGTCGGTCGGTCGGTCGGTCGGTCGGTCGGTCGGTCAGTCGGTCAGTCGGTCAGTCAGTCCGTCGGTCGGTCTGTCGGTCGGTCGGTCGGTCGACCGGTCGGTCGGTCAGTGGGTCAGTCGGTCAGTCGGTCAGTCAGTCCGTCGGTCGGTCTGTCGGTCGGTCGGTCGGGCGTTCGGTCGGTCGGTCGGTCCGTCGGTCGGTCGGTCGGTCGGTCGGTCGGTCGGTCGGTCGGTCGGTCGGTCGGTCGGTCGGTCGGTCGGTCGGTCGGTCGGTCAGTCGGTCAGTCAGTCCGTCGGTCGGTCTGTCGGTCGGTCGGTCGGTCGTTCGATCGGTCGGTCGGTCGGTCGGTCGGTCGGTCGGTCAGTCGTTCAGTCGGTCAGTCGGTCAGTCGGTCAGTCGGTCAGTCAGTCCGTCGGTCGGTCGGTCGGTCGGTCGTTCGGTCGGTCGTTCGGTCGGTCGGTCGGTCAGTCGGTCAGTCGGTCAGCCAGTCCGTCGGTCGGTCGGTCGGTCGGTCGGTCGGTCGGTTGGTCGTTCGGTCGGTCGGTCGGTCGGTCAGTCGGTCAGTCGGTCAGTCAGTCCGTCGGTCGGTCTGTCGGTCGGTCGGTCGGGCGTTCGGTCGGTCGGTCGGTCCGTCGGTCGGTCGGTCGGTCGGTCGGTCGGTCGGTCGGTCGGTCGGTCGGTCGGTCGGTCGGTCGGTCGGTCGGTCGGTCGGTCGGTCGGTCGGTCGGTCAGTCGGTCAGTCAGTCCGTCGGTCGGTCTGTCGGTCGGTCGGTCGGTCGGTCGGTCGGTCGGTCGGTCGGTCGGTCGGTCGGTCGGTCAGTCGGTCAGTCAGTCCGTCGGTCGGTCTGTCGGTCGGTCGGTCGGTCGTTCGTTCGGTCGGTCGGTCGGTCGGTCGGTCGGTCGGTCAGTCGTTCAGTCGGTCAGTCGGTCAGTCGGTCAGTCGGTCAGTCAGTCCGTCGGTCGGTCGGTCGGTCGGTCGGTCGTTCGGTCGGTCGTTCGGTCGGTCGGTCGGTCGGTCAGTCGGTCAGTCGGTCAGCCAGTCCGTCGGTCGGTCGGTCGGTCGGTCGGTCGGTCGGTTGGTCGTTCGGTCGGTCGGTCGGTCGCTCGGTCGGTCAGTCGGTCGGTCGGTCGGTCGGTCAGTCGGTCGGTCAGTCGGTCGGTCGGTCGGTCGGTCGTTCGGTCGGTCGGTCGCTCAGTCGGTCAGTCGATCAGTCAGTCCGTCGGTCGGTCGGTCGGTCGGTCGGTCGGTCGGTCAGTCGGTCAGTCAGTCGGCCAGTCGGTCAGTCGGTCAGTCAGTCCGTCGGTCGGTCGGTCGGTCGGTCAGTCGGTCGGTCAGTCGGTCAGTCGATCAGACAGTCCGTCGGTCGGTCGGTCGGTCGGTCGGCCGGTCGGTCGGTCAGTCGGTCAGTCGGTCAGTCGGTCAGTCAGTCCGTCGGTCGGTCGGTCGGTCGGTCGGTCGGTCGGTCGGTCGGTCGGTCGGTCGGTCGGTCAGTCCGTCGGTCGGTCGGTCAGTCGGTCAGTCGGTCAGTCAGTCCGTCGGTCGGTCGGTCGGTCGGTCATTCGGTCAGTCGGTCGGTCGGTCGGTCGGTCGGTCGGTCGGTCGGTCGGTCGGTCGGTCGGTCGGTCGGTCGGTCGGTCGGTCGGTCGGTCGGTCGGTCGGTCGGTCGGTCGGTCGGTCAGTCGGTCAGTCGGTCAGTCAGTCCGTCGGTCGGTCGGTCAGTCCGTCGGTCGGTCGGTCAGTCGGTCCGTCGGTCGGTCGGTCGGTCGGTCATTCGGTCAGTCGGTCGGTCGGTCGGTCGGTCGGTCGGCCGGTCGGTCGGTCAGTCGGTCAGTCGGTCACTCGGTCAGTCAGTCCGTCGGTCGGTCGGTAGGTCGGTCGGTCAGTCGGTCAGTCAGTCCGTAGGTCAGTCGGTCAGTCGGTCAGTCGGTCGGTCGGTCGGTCGGTCGGTCGGTCGGTCAGTCGGTCAGTCGTTCAGTCGGTCAGTCAGTCCGTCGGTCGGTTGGTCGGTCGGTCGGTTGGTCAGTCGTTCAGTCGGTCAGTCGGTCAGTCGGTCAGTCGGTCAGTCGGTCGGTCGGTCGGTCGGTCGGTTGGTCGTTCGGTCGGTCGGTCGGTCGCTCGGTCGGTCAGTCGGTCGGTCGGTCGGTCGGTCAGTCGGTCGGTCAGTCGGTCGGTCGGTCGGTCGGTCGTTCGGTCGGTCGGTCGCTCAGTCGGTCAGTCGATCAGTCAGTCCGTCGGTCGGTCGGTCGGTCGGTCAGTCGGTCAGTCAGTCGGCCAGTCGGTCAGTCGGTCAGTCAGCCCGTCGGTCGGTCGGTCGGTCGGTCAGTCGGTCGGTCAGTCGGTCAGTCGATCAGACAGTCCGTCGGTCGGTCGGTCGGTCGGTCGGCCGGTCGGTCGGTCAGTCGGTCAGTCGGTCAGTCGGTCAGTCGGTCAGTCAGTCCGTCGGTCGGTCGGTCGGTCGGTCGGTCGGTCGGTCGGTCGGTCGGTCGGTCGGTCGGTCAGTCCGTCGGTCGGTCGGTCAGTCGGTCAGTCGGTTAGTCAGTCCGTCGGTCGGTCGGTCGGTCGGTCATTCGGTCAGTCGGTCAGTCGGTCAGTCAGTCCGTCGGTCGGTCGGTCGGTCGGTCGGTCGGTCGGTCGGTCGGTCGGTCGGTCGGTCAGTCCGTCATTCGGTCAGTCGGTCGGTCGGTCGGTCAGTCAGTCCGTCGGTCGGTCGGTCAGTCCGTCGGTCGGTCGGTCAGTCGGTCCGTCGGTCGGTCGGTCGGTCGGTCATTCGGTCAGTCGGTCGGTCGGTCGGTCGGTCGGTCGGCCGGTCGGTCGGTCAGTCGGTCAGTCGGTCACTCGGTCAGTCAGTCCGTCGGTCGGTCGGTCGGTCGGTCGGTCAGTCGGTCAGTCAGTCCGTAGGTCAGTCGGTCAGTCGGTCAGTCGGTCGGTCGGTCGGTCGGTCGGTCGGTCGGTCAGTCGGTCAGTCGTTCAGTCGGTCAGTCAGTCCGTCGGTCGGTTGGTCGGTCGGTCGGTTGGTCAGTCGTTCAGTCGGTCAGTCGGTCAGTCGGTCAGTCGGTCAGTCAGTCCGTAGGTCAGTCGGTCAGTTGGGCGGTCAGTCGGTCAGTCGGTCAGTCAGTCCGTCGGTCGGTCGGTCGCTCGGTCATTCGGTCAGTCGGTCGGTCGGTCGGTCGGTCGGTCGGTCGGTCAGTCGGTCAGTCGGTCAGACGGTCAGTCAGTCCGTCGGTCGGTTGGTCGGTCGGTCGGTCGGTCGGTCGGTCGGTCGGTCGGTCGGTCAGTCGGTCAGTCGGTCAGTCAGTCCGTCGGTCGGTCTGTCGGTCGGTCGGTCGGTCGACCGGTCGGTCGGTCAGTCGGTCAGTCGGTCAGTCGGTCAGTCAGTCCGTCGGTCGGTCTGTCGGTCGGTCGGTCGGGCGTTCGGTCGGTCGGTCGGTCCGTCGGTCGGTCGGTCGGTCGGTCGGTCGGTCCGTCGGTCGGTCGGTCGGTCGGTCGGTCGGTCGGTCGGTCGGTCGGTCGGTCGGTTGGTCGGTCGGTCGGTCGGTCGGTCGGTCGGTCGGTCGGTCGGTCAGTCAGTCCGTCGG
>NW_027485499.1:2500-36538 GCF_050908995.1 Andrena cerasifolii
TTTTAATTTTTAAATTTTTTTTTATTTTTTTTTAATCCTGGAAAATTTTTCTAATTTTTTTTAAATTTATTTAAAAGTATTTTCTTTTATTTCAAAAATGTTTTTTAATTTTTTTTTCTTTTTTTTAATTTTTTTTAATTTTTAAAATTTTCTTAAAACTTTTTTTTTAATTTTTTAAAAAAAATTTTAATTTTTTTTAAATTTTTAAATTTTTTTTTATTTATTTTTTAATCTTTGAAAATTTTTCTAAATTTTTTTTTAATTTTTTTAAAAGTATTATTTTTTTATTGCAAAAATGTTTTTTAATTTTTTTTTAATTTTTTTTTAATTTTTAAATTTTTTAAAATTTTTTTTAAAATTATTTATAGATTTTAATTTTTTTAATTTTTTTTAAATTTTTTTAATTTTTAAAATTTTTTTTTAATTTTTAAAATTTTTTTTATTTTTTTTTTAGTCCTTGAAAATTTTTCAATTTTTTTTTAAATTATTTGTTTTTTAATTTTTAAAATTTTTTTAATTTTTTTAATTTTAAAATTTTTTTTTTAATTTTTAATTTTTTTTTTTAATTTTAAAATTTTTTTTTAATTTTAAAATTATGTTTTTTAATTTTTAAAATTTTTTTTAATTTTTTTTTTACTCTTTGAAAATTCTTCTAAATTTTTTTTAAATTTACTTAAAAGTATTTTTTTATTTCAAGAATGTTTTTTAATTTTTTTTTAATTTTTTCAAATTTTTAAATTTTTTTTTAAATTTTCTTATAATTTTTTTTTTAATTTTTAAATTTTTTTTAAAATTTTTTTAAAATTTTTTTTTAAATTTTTATTTTAATTTTTTTTAATTTTAAAATTTTATTTTATTTTTTTTTTAATCTTTGAAAATTCTTCTAAATTTTTTTTTAAATTTATTTAAAAGTATTTTTTTTATTTCAAGAATGTTTTTTAATTTTTTAAAATTTTTTTTCTTCTTTTTTTTAATTTTTTTTTAATTTTTAAAATTTTCTTAAAACTTTTTTTTTAATTTTTTTAATTTTTTTAATTTTTTTAATTTTTTCAATTTTTTTTTAAATTTTCGTATAATTTTTTTTAATTTTTAAAATTTTTAAAAAAAATTTTTTAATTTTTTTAAATTTTTTTGAAAATTTCTTTGCTTTATTTTTATTTAAATTTATTAAAAAATTAATTTTTTTTAAATTTGTTTTAATTTTTTAACAAAATTAAAAAAAATTATTTATTTTTTAATTTTTTTTCTATATTCTTTAATTTTTTAATTTTTTTTAATTTTTAAATTTTTTTTATTTCTTTTAAATTTTTTAAAAAATTTTTAAAAATTTTTTTTTAAATTTTTAAAAAATTTTTATTTAAATTTTTATCTTAATTTTTTTTAATGTTTAAATTTTTTAAAATTTTTTTAAACTTATTTATATTTTTTAATTTTTTTAATTTTTTTTAATTTTTTTTTAATTTTTAAAATTTTCTTAAAACTTTTTTTTAATTTTTTAAACAAAATTTTTTAATTTTTTAAAATTTTCTTATAATTTTTTTTTTAATTTTTAAATATTTTTTTATTTTTTTTTTAATCCTGGAAGATTTTTCTAATTTTTTTTTAAATTTATTTAAAAGTATTTTCTTTTATTTCAAAAATGTTTTTTAATTTTTTTTCTTTTTTTTAATTTTTTTTTAATTTTTAAAATTTTCTTAAAACTTTTTTTTTAATTTTTTAAAAAAAAATTTTAATTTTTTTTAAATTTTTAAAATTTTTAAATTTTTTTTTCAAAATTATAATTTTTTATTTAAAAAAATGTTTTTTAATTTTTTTTAAATTTTTTTTTATTTTAATTTTTTTAATTTTTTAATTTTTTTAATTTTTTAATTTTTTTTTTAATTTTAAAAAAAAAATTAAAATTTTTATTTTAATTTTTTTTTAATTTTTAAATTTTTTTTAAAATTATTTATATTTTTTAATTTTTTAAATTTTTAAAATTTTTTTAATTTTTAAATTTTTTTTTTAATTTTAAAATTATTTTTTTTAATTTTTAAAATTTATTATTATTATTTTTTTAATTTTTGAAAATTTTTCTAATTTTTTTTTTAATTTTTTTAAAAGTATAATTTTTTTGTTTCAAAAATGTTTTTTAAATTTTTTTTTTTGATTTTTTTTAATTTTTAAAAAATTTTTAAAAAATTTTTTTTTTTTAAATTATTTATATTTTTTAATTTTTTAAATTTTTTTAATTGTTTTAATTTTTAATTTTTTTTTTAATTTTTAAATTTTTTTTTTAATTTTTAAAATTTTTTTAATTTTAAAATTATGTTTTTTAATTTTAAATTTTTTTTTAATTTTAAATTTTTTTTTTAATTTTAAAATTATGTTTTTTAATTTTTAAAATTTTTTTTAATTTTTTTTTACTCTTTGAAAATTCTTCTAAATTTTTTTTAAATTTATTTAAAAGTATTTTTTTTATTTCAAGAATGTTTTTTAATTTTTTGAAAATTTTTTTTCTTTTTTTTAATTTTTTTTTAATTTTTAAAATTTTCTTAAAACTTTTTTTTTAATTTTTTAACCAAATTTTTTTAATTTTTTCAAATTTTTTTTTAAATTTTTTAAAATTTTTTTAATTTTTTTAAAAATTTCTTTGCTTTATTTTTATTTAAATTTTTTAAAAAATTAAATTTTTTTTAAAATTTGTTTTAATTTTTTAACAAAATTAAAAAAAATTATTTATTTTTTAATTTTTTTCTATATTCTTTAATTTTTTTAATTTTTAAAATTTTTTTTATTTTTTTTTAATTTTTTTTAAATTTTTTTAAATTTTTTTTTTAAATTTTTAAAAAAATTTTATTTAAATTTTTATTTTAATTTTTTTTAATGTTTAAATTTTTTTTAAATTTTTTTAAAATTATTTACATTTTTTAATTTTTTTAATTTTTTTTAATTTTTTTTTAATTTTTAAAATTTTCTTAAAACTTTTTTTTTAATTTTTTAAACAAAATTTTTTAATTTTTTTAAATTTTCATATAATTTTTTTTTAATTTTTAAAATTTTTTTAATTTTTTTTTTAAATTTTTAAAAAAAATTTATTTAAATTTTTATTTTATTTTTTTTTAATTTTTTTTAAATTATTTACATTTTTTTAATTTTTTTAATTTTTAAAAATCTTTTTTAATTTTTAAAATTTTTTTTATTTATTTTTTAATCTTTGAAAATTTTTCTAAATTTTTTTTTTAATTTTTTTAAAAGTATTATTTTTTTATTTCAAAAATGTTCTTTAATTTTTAAAATTTTCTTAAAACTTTTTTTTTAATTTTTTAAACAATTTTTTGTAATTTTTTTAAAATTTTTTTTTTAATTTTTAAATTTTTTTTATTTTTTTTTAATCCTTGAAAATTTTTCTAATTTTTTTTTAAATTTATTTAAAAGTATTTTTTTATTGCAAAAATGTTTTTTTTTTTTTTAATTTTTTTTTAATTTTTAAATTTTTTAAAATTTTTTTTTAAATTATTTATAGATTTTAATTTTTTTAATTTTTTTAATTTTTTTAATTTTTAAATTTTTTTTTTAATTTTTAAAAAATTTTTATTTAAATTTTTATTTTAATTTTTTTTAATTTTTAAATTTTTTTAAATTTTTTTTAAAATTATTTATAGATTTTAATTTTTTTAATTTTTTTAATTTTTAAAATTTTTTTTTAATTTTTAAATTTTTTTTTTTAATTTTTAAAATTTTTCTATTTTTTTTTAAATTTATTTAAAAGTATTTTTTTATTGCAAAAATGTTTTTTAATTTTTTTTTAATTTTTTTTTCTTTTTTTTAATTTTTTTTTAATTTTTAAAATTTTCTTAAACCTTTTTTTTAATTTTTTAAACAAAATTTTTTAATTTTTTTAATTTTTAAAATTTTTTTTAATTTTTAAATTTTTTTTTTTAATTTTTAAAATTTTTCTATTTTTTTTTAAATTTATTTAAAAGTATTTTTTTATTTCAAAAATGTTTTTTATTTTTTTTTAAATTTTTAAATTTTTTTAAAAATTTTCTTATAATTTTTTTTAATTTTTTTAATTTTTTAATTTTTAAATTTTTTTTTTAATTTTTAAATTTTTTTTTTATTTTTTTTTTAATCCTTGAAAATTTTTCTAAATTTTTTTTTAATTTATTTAAAAGTATTTTCTTTTATTTCAAAAATGTTTTTTAATTTTTTTTAAATTTTTTTTTCTTTTATTAAATTTTTTTAATTTTTAAAATTTTCTTAAAACTTTTTTTTTAATTTTTTTAAAAAAAATTTTAATTTTTTTAAAAAAAATTTTAATTTTTTTTAAATTTTTAAAAATTTTTTAATTTGTTTTTAAATTATAATTTTTTTATTTCAAAAAATATTTTTTAATTTTTTTTCTTTTATTTTAATTTTTTTAATTTTTTTAATTTTTTCAATTTTTTCAATTTTTTTTTAATTTTTAAAATTGTTTTTAATTTTTTTTTAATCCTTGAAAATTTTTCTATTTTTTTTTAAAATTTATTTAAAAGTATTTTTTTATTGCATAAATGTTTTTTAATTTTTTTTTAATTTTTTTTTCTTTTTTTTAATTTTTTTTTTAATTTTTAAAATTTTCTTAAAACTTTTTTTTAATTTTTTAAACAAAATTTTTTAATTTTTTTTAAATTTTTAAAATTTTAAAAATTTTTTTTTTAATTTTTAAAATATTTTTAAATTTTTTAAAAAATTTCTTTGCTTTATTTTTATTTAAATTTTTTAAAAAATTAAATTTTTTTTAAAATTTGTTTTAATTTTTTAACAAAATTAAAAAAAATTATTTATTTTTTAATTTTTTTCTATATTCTTTAATTTTTTTAATTTTTAAAATTTTTTTTATTTTTTTTTAATTTTTTTTAAATTTTTTTAAATTTTTTTTTTAAATTTTTAAAAAAATTTTATTTAAATTTTTATTTTAATTTTTTTTAATGTTTAAATTTTTTTTAAATTTTTTTAAAATTATTTACATTTTTTAATTTTTTTAATTTTTTTTAATTTTTTTTTAATTTTTAAAATTTTCTTAAAACTTTTTTTTTAATTTTTTAAACAAAATTTTTTAATTTTTTTAAATTTTCATATAATTTTTTTTTAATTTTTAAAATTTTTTTAATTTTTTTTTAAAATTTTTAAAAAAAATTTATTTAAATTTTTATTTTATTTTTTTTTAATTTTTTTTAAATTATTTACATTTTTTTAATTTTTTTAATTTTTAAAAATCTTTTTTAATTTTTAAAATTTTTTTTATTTATTTTTTAATCTTTGAAAATTTTTCTAAATTTTTTTTTTAATTTTTTTAAAAGTATTATTTTTTTATTTCAAAAATGTTCTTTAATTTTTAAAATTTTCTTAAAACTTTTTTTTTAATTTTTTAAACAATTTTTTGTAATTTTTTTAAAATTTTTTTTTTAATTTTTAAATTTTTTTTATTTTTTTTTAATCCTTGAAAATTTTTCTAATTTTTTTTTAAATTTATTTAAAAGTATTTTTTTATTGCAAAAATGTTTTTTTTTTTTTAATTTTTTTTTTAATTTTTAAATTTTTTAAAATTTTTTTTTAAATTATTTATAGATTTTAATTTTTTTAATTTTTTTAATTTT
Organism: Andrena cerasifolii; assembly: GCF_050908995.1. Lineage (NCBI taxonomy): Eukaryota > Metazoa > Arthropoda > Insecta > Hymenoptera > Andrenidae > Andrena > Andrena cerasifolii. The sequence continues at coordinate 8,122 of NW_027485499.1, forward strand.
TTTAATTTTAAATTTTTTTTTTAATTTTAAAAATTTTTATTTAAATTTTTATTTTAATTTTTTTAATTTTAAATTTTTTAAATTTTTTTAAAATTATTTATAGATTTTAATTTTTTTAATTTTTTAATTTTTAAAATTTTTTTTTAATTTTTAAATTTTTTTTTTTAATTTTTAAATTTTTCTATTTTTTTTAAATTTATTTAAAAGTATTTTTTATTGCAAAAATGTTTTTTAATTTTTTTTTAATTTTTTTTTCTTTTTTTAATTTTTTTTAATTTTTAAAATTTTCTTAAACCTTTTTTTTAATTTTTTAAACAAAATTTTTTAATTTTTTAATTTTTAAAATTTTTTTTTAATTTTTAAATTTTTTTTTTTAATTTTTAAAATTTTTCTATTTTTTTTTAAATTTATTTAAAGTATTTTTTTATTTCAAAATGTTTTTATTTTTTTTTAAATTTTTAAATTTTTTTAAAAATTTTCTTATAATTTTTTTTAATTTTTTTAATTTTTTAATTTTTAAATTTTTTTTTTAATTTTTAAATTTTTTTTTTATTTTTTTTTTAATCCTTGAAAATTTTTCTAAATTTTTTTTTAATTTATTTAAAAGTATTTTCTTTTATTTCAAAAATGTTTTTTAATTTTTTTTAAATTTTTTTTTCTTTTATTAAATTTTTTTAATTTTTAAAATTTTCTTAAAACTTTTTTTTTAATTTTTTTAAAAAAAATTTTAATTTTTTTAAAAAAAATTTTAATTTTTTTTAAATTTTTAAAAATTTTTTAATTTGTTTTTAAATTATAATTTTTTTATTTCAAAAAATATTTTTTAATTTTTTTTCTTTTATTTTAATTTTTTTAATTTTTTTAATTTTTTCAATTTTTTCAATTTTTTTTTAATTTTTAAAATTGTTTTTAATTTTTTTTTAATCCTTGAAAATTTTTCTATTTTTTTTTAAAATTTATTTAAAAGTATTTTTTTATTGCATAAATGTTTTTTAATTTTTTTTTAATTTTTTTTTCTTTTTTTTAATTTTTTTTTTAATTTTTAAAATTTTCTTAAAACTTTTTTTTAATTTTTTAAACAAAATTTTTTAATTTTTTTTAAATTTTTAAAATTTTAAAAATTTTTTTTTTAATTTTTAAAATATTTTTAAATTTTTTAAAAAATTTCTTTGCTTTATTTTTATTTAAATTTTTTAAAAAATTAAATTTTTTTTAAAATTTGTTTTAATTTTTTAACAAAATTAAAAAAAATTATTTATTTTTTAATTTTTTTTCTATATTCTTTAATTTTTTTAATTTTTAAAATTTTTTTTATTTTTTTTATTTTTTTTTAAATTTTTTTAAAATTTTTTTTTAAATTTTTAAAAAAATTTTATTTAAATTTTTATTTTAATTTTTTTTAATGTTTAAATTTTTTTTAAATTTTTTTAAAATTATTTATATTTTTTAATTTTTTAAATTTTTTTTAATTTTTTTTTAATTTTTAAAATTTTCTTAAAACTTTTTTTTTTAATTTTTTAAACAAAATTTTTTAATTTTTTTAAATTTTCATATAATTTTTTTTTAATTTTTAAAATTTTTTTAATTTTTTTTTTAAATTTTTAAAAAAAATTTATTTAAATTTTTATTTTATTTTTTTTTAATTTTTTTAATTTTTTTTAAATTATTTACATTTTTTTAATTTTTTTAATTTTTAAAAATCTTTTTTAATTTTTAAAATTTTTTTTATTTATTTTTTAATCTTTGAAAATTTTTCTAAATTTTTTTTTTAATTTTTTTAAAAGTATTATTTTTTTATTTCAAAAATGTTCTTTAATTTTTAAAATTTTCTTAAAACTTTTTTTTTAATTTTTTAAACAATTTTTTGTAATTTTTTTAAAAAAATTTTTTTAATTTTTAAATTTTTTTTATTTTTTTTTAATCCTTGAAAATTTTTCTAATTTTTTTTTAAATTTATTTAAAAGTATTTTTTTATTGCAAAAATGTTTTTTAATTTTTTTTTAATTTTTTTTTTAATTTTTAAATTTTTTAAAATTTTTTTTTAAATTATTTATAGATTTTAATTTTTTTAATTTTTTTAATTTTTTTAATTTTTAAATTTTTTTTTTAATTTTTAAAAAATTTTTATTTAAATTTTTATTTAAATTTTTTTTAATTTTTAAATTTTTTTAAAATTTTTTTAAAATTATTTATAGATTTTAATTTTTTTAATTTTTTTAATTTTTAAATTTTTTTTTTAATTTTTAAATTTTTTTTTTTAATTTTTAAAATTTTTTTTATTTTTTTTTAGTCCTTGAAAATTTTTCAATTTTTTTTTAAATTATTTGTTTTTTAATTTTTAAAATTTTTTTAATTTTTTTAATTTTAAAATTTTTTTTTTAATTTTTAAATTTTTTTTTTAATTTTAAAATTTTTTTTTAATTTTAAAATTATGTTTTTTAATTTTTAAAATTTTTTTTAATTTTTTTTTTACTCTTTGAAAATTCTTCTAAATTTTTTTTAAATTTATTTAAAAGTATTTTTTTATTTCAAGAATGTTTTTTAATTTTTTTTTAATTTTTTCAAATTTTTAAATTTTTTTTTAAATTTTCTTATAATTTTTTTTTTAATTTTTAAATTTTTTTTAAAATTTTTTTAAAATTTTTTTTTAAATTTTTATTTTAATTTTTTTTAATTTTAAAATTTTATTTTATTTTTTTTTAATCTTTTAAAATTCTTCTAAATTTTTTTTTAAATTTATTTAAAAGTATTTTTTTTATTTCAAGAATGTTTTTTAATTTTTTATGTTTTTTAATTTTTTAAAATTTTTTTTCTTCTTTTTTTTAATTTTTTTTTAATTTTTAAAATTTTCTTAAAACTTTTTTTTTAATTTTTTAAACAAATTTTTTTAATTTTTTAAATTTTTTTAATTTTTTCAATTTTTTTTTAAATTTTCGTATAATTTTTTTTAATTTTTAAAATTTTTAAAAAAAAATTTTTTAATTTTTTTAAATTTTTTTGAAAATTTCTTTGCTTTATTTTTATTTAAATTTATTAAAAAATTAATTTTTTTTTAAATTTGTTTTAATTTTTTAACAAAATTAAAAAAAATTATTTATTTTTTAATTTTTTTTCTATATTCTTTAATTTTTTAATTTTTTTTAATTTTTAAATTTTTTTTATTTCTTTTAAATTTTTTAAAAAAATTTTAAAATTTTTTTTTTAAATTTTTAAAAAATTTTTATTTAAATTTTTATCTTAATTTTTTTTAATGTTTAAATTTTTAAAATTTTTTTTAAACTTATTTATATTTTTTAATTTTTTTATTTTTTTTTAATTATTTTTTAATTTTTAAAATTTTCTTAAAACTTTTTTTTTAATTTTTTAAACAAAATTTTTTAATTTTTTAAAATTTTCTTATAATTTTTTTTTTAATTTTTAAATATTTTTTTATTTTTTTTTTAATCCTGGAAAATTTTTCTAATTTTTTTTAAATATATTTAAAAGTATTTTCTTTTATTTCAAAAATGTTTTTTAATTTTTTTTCTTTTTTTTAATTTTTTTTTAATTTTTAAAATTTTCTTAAAACTTTTTTTTTAATTTTTTAAAAAAAAATTTTAATTTTTTTTAAATTTTTAAAATTTTTAAATTTTTTTTTCAAAATTATAATTTTTTATTTAAAAAAATATTTTTTAATTTTTTTTAAATTTTTTTTTATTTTAATTTTTTAATTTTTTTAATTTTTTAATTTTTTTTTTTAATTTTTAAAAAAAAATTTAAATTTTTATTTTATTTTTTTTTAATTTTAAAAAAAAATTTTAATTTTTATTTTAATTTTTTTTTAATTTTTAAATTTTTTTTAAAATTATTTATATTTTTTAATTTTTTAAATTTTTTAAATTTTTTTAATTTTTAAATTTTTTTTTTAATTTTTAAATTTTTTTTTTAATTTTAAAATTATTTTTTTTAATTTTTAAAATTTATTATTATTATTTTTTTAATTTTTGAAAATTTTTCTAATTTTTTTTTAATTTTTTTAAAAGTATAATTTTTTTGTTTCAAAAATGTTTTTTAAAATTTTTTTTTTGATTTTTTTTAATTTTTAAAAAAATTTTTAAAATTTTTTTTTTTAAATTATTTATATTTTTTAATTTTTTAAATTTTTTTAATTGTTTTAATTTTTAATTTTTTTTTAATTTTTAAATTTTTTTTTTAATTTTTAAAATTTTTTTAATTTTAAAATTATGTTTTTTAATTTTAAATTTTTTTTTATTTTTTTTTTAATTTTTGAAAATTTTTCTAAATTTTTTTTTAATTTTTTTAAAAGTATTATTATTTTATTTAAAAAATGTTATTTAATTTTTTTTAATTTTGTCAAATTTTTAAATTTTTTTAAAAATTTTCTTATAATTTTTTTTTAATTTTTAAAATTTTTTTAAATTTTTATTTTAATTTTTTTTTAATTTTTATTTTTTTTTAATTTTTTTTTAAATTATTTGTTTTTTAATTTTTAAAATTTTTTTAATTTTTTTAATTTAAAATTTTTTTTTTAATTTTTAAATTTTTTTTTTAATTTTAAATTTTTTTTTAATTTTAAAATTATGTTTTTTAATTTTTAAAATTTTTTAAAATTTTTTTTTTACTCTTTGAAAATTCTTCTAAATTTTTTTTAAATTTATTTAAAAGTATTTTTTTTATTTCAAGAATGTTTTTTAATTTTTTGAAAATTTTTTTTCTTTTTTTTAATTTTTTTTTAATTTTTAAAATTTTCTTAAAACTTTTTTTTTAATTTTTTAAACAAATTTTTTTAATTTTTTAAAATTTTTTTTTTAAATTTTTAAAAAAATTTTATTTAAATTTTTATTTTAATTTTTTTTAATGTTTAAATTTTTTTTAAATTTTTTTAAAATTATTTACATTTTTTAATTTTTTTAATTTTTTTAAATTTTTTTTTAATTTTTAAAATTTTCTTAAAACTTTTTTTTTAATTTTTTAAACAAAATTTTTTAATTTTTTTAAATTTTCATATAATTTTTTTTTAATTTTTAAAATTTTTTAAATTTTTTTTTTAAATTTTAAAAAAAAATTTATTTAAATTTTTATTTTATTTTTTTTTAATTTTTTTTAAATTATTTACATTTTTTTAATTTTTTTAATTTTTAAAAATCTTTTTTAATTTTTAAAATTTTTTTTATTTATTTTTTAATCTTTGAAAATTTTTCTAAATTTTTTTTTTAATTTTTTTAAAAGTATTATTTTTTTATTTCAAAAATGTTCTTTAATTTTTAAAATTTTCTTAAAACTTTTTTTTTAATTTTTTAAACAATTTTTTGTAATTTTTTTAAAATTTTTTTTTTAATTTTTAAATTTTTTTTATTTTTTTTTAATCCTTGAAAATTTTTCTAATTTTTTTTTTAATTTATTTAAAAGTATTTTTTTATTGCAAAAATGTTTTTTTTTTTTAATTTTTTTTTTTAATTTTTAAATTTTTTAAAATTTTTTTTTAAATTATTTATAGATTTTAATTTTTTTTAAATTTTTTTTTCTTTTTTTTAATTTTTTTTTAATTTTTAAAATTTTCTTAAACCTTTTTTTTAATTTTTTAAACAAAATTTTTTAATTTTTTTTAAATTTTTAAAATTTTAAAAAAAATTTTTTTTAATTTTTTAAAATATTTTTAAATTTTTTAAAAAATTTCTTTGCTTTATTTTTATTTAAATTTTTAAAAAAATTTAAATTTTGTTTTAAATTTGTTTCAATTTTTAACAAAATTAAAAAGAAATTATTTATTTTTTAATTTTTTTTCTATATTTTTTTATTTTTTAAATTTTTTTAATTTTTAAATTTTTTTTTATTTTTTTTTTAATTTTTGAAAATTTTTCTAAAATTTTTTTTAATTTTTTTAAAAGTATTATTTTTTTATTTCAAAAATGTTTTTTATTTTTTTTTAAATTTTTAAATTTTTTTAAAAATTTTCTTATAATTTTTTTTAATTTTTTTAATTTTTTAATTTTTAAATTTTTTTTTTTAATTTTTAAATTTTTTTTTTATTTTTTTTTTAATCCTTGAAAATTTTTCTAAATTTTTTTTTTAATTTATTTAAAAGTATTTTCTTTTATTTCAAAAATGTTTTTTAATTTTTTTTAAATTTTTTTTTCTTTTATTAAATTTTTTTAATTTTTAAAATTTTCTTAAAACTTTTTTTTTAATTTTTTTAAAAAAAATTTTAATTTTTTTAAAAAAAATTTTAATTTTTTTTAAATTTTTTAAAATTTTTTAATTTGTTTTTAAATTATAATTTTTTTATTTCAAAAAATGTTTTTTATTTTTTTTTCTTTTATTTTAATTTTTTTAATTTTTTTAATTTTTTCAATTTTTTCAATTTTTTTTTAATTTTTAAAATTGTTTTTAATTTTTTTTTAATCCTTGAAAATTTTTCTATTTTTTTTTAAAATTTATTTAAAAGTATTTTTTTATTGCATAAATGTTTTTTAATTTTTTTTTAATTTTTTTTTCTTTTTTTTATTTTTTTTTTAATTTTTAAAATTTTCTTAAAACTTTTTTTTAATTTTTTAAACAAAATTTTTTAATTTTTTTTAAATTTTTAAAATTTTAAAAATTTTTTTTTTAATTTTTAAAATATTTTTAAATTTTTTAAAAAATTTCTTTGCTTTATTTTTATTTAAATTTTTTAAAAAATTAAATTTTTTTTAAAATTTGTTTTAATTTTTTAACAAAATTAAAAAAAATTATTTATTTTTTAATTTTTTTTCTATATTCTTTAATTTTTTTAATTTTTAAAATTTTTTTTATTTTTTTTTTAATTTTTTTTAAATTTTTTTAAAATTTTTTTTTAAATTTTTAAAAAAATTTTATTTAAATTTTTATTTTAATTTTTTTTAATGTTTAAATTTTTTTTAAATTTTTTAAAAATTATTTATATTTTTTAATTTTTTTAATTTTTTTTAATTTTTTTTTAATTTTTAAAATTTTCTTAAAACTTTTTTTTTAATTTTTTAAACAAAATTTTTTAATATTTTTAAATTTTCATATAATTTTTTTTTAATTTTTAAAATTTTTTTAATTTTTTTTTTAAATTTTTAAAAAAAATTTATTTAAATTTTTATTTTATTTTTTTTTAATTTCTTTAATTTTTTTTAAATTATTTACATTTTTTTAATTTTTTTAATTATTAAAAATCTTTTTTAATTTTTAAAATTTTTTTTATTTATTTTTTAATCTTTGAAAATTTTTCTAAATTTTTTTTTTAATTTTTTTAAAAGTATTATTTTTTTATTTCAAAAATGTTCTTTAATTTTTAAAATTTTCTTAAAACTTTTTTTTTAATTTTTTAAACAATTTTTTGTAATTTTTTTAAAAAAATTTTTTTAATTTTTAAATTTTTTTTATTTTTTTTTAATCCTTGAAAATTTTTCTATTTTTTTTTTAAATTTATTTAAAAGTATTTTTTTATTGCAAAAATGTTTTTTAATTTTTTTTTAATTTTTTTTTTAATTTTTAAATTTTTTAAAATTTTTTTTTAAATTATTTATAGATTTTAATTTTTTTAATTTTTTTAATTTTTTTAATTTTTAATTTTTTTTTTTAATTTTTAAAAAATTTTTATTTAAATTTTTATTTTAATTTTTTTTAATTTTTAAATTTTTTTAAAATTTTTTTAAAATTATTTATAGATTTTAATTTTTTTAATTTTTTTAATTTTTAAAATTTTTTTTTAATTTTTAAATTTTTTTTTTAATTTTTAAAATTTTTCTATTTTTTTTTAAATTTATTTAAAAGTATTTTTTTTATTGCAAAAATGTTTTTTAATTTTTTTTAATTTTTTTTTTCTTTTTTTTAATTTTTTTTAATTTTTAAAATTTTCTTAAAACTTTTTTTTAATTTTTTAAACAAAATTTTTTAATTTTTTTTAAATTTTTAAAATTTTAAAAAAAATTTTTTTTATTTTTTTAAAATATTTTTAAATTTTTTAAAAAATTTCTTTGCTTTATTTTTATTTAAATTTTTAAAAAAATTAAAATTTTGTTTTAAATTTGTTTCAATTTTTAACAAAATTAAAAAGAAATTATTAATTTTTTAATTTTTTTTCTAAATTTTTTTATTTTTTAAATTTTTTTAATTTTTAAATTTTTTTTTTAATTTTTGAAAATTTTTCTAAATTTTTTTTTTAATTTTTTTAAAAGTATTATTTTTTTATTTCAAAAATGTTTTTTAATTTTTTTTTAATTTTTTCAATTTTAAAATTTTTTTTAAATTTTCTTATAATTTTTTTTTAATTTTTAAATTTTTTTTTTAAATTTTTTAAAAATTTTTAATTTTTTTTTAAATTATAATTTTTTTATTTCGAAAAATGTTTTCTATTTTTTTTCTTTTATTTTAATTTTTTATTTTTTTTTAATTTTTTCAATTTTTTTTAATTTTCTTATAATTTTTTTTAATTTTTAAAATTTTAAAAAAAATTTTTTTTTTAATTTTTTAAAAATTTTTTTAATTTTTTAAAAAATTTCTTTGCTTTATTTTTATTTAAATTTTTTAAAAAATTAAAAAAAAAATTTTAAGTTTGTTTCAATTTTTTAACAAAATTAAAAAAAATTATTTATTTTTTAATTTTTTTTCTATACTTTTTAATTTTTTTAATTTTTTTAATTTTAAAAATTTTTTTATTTTTTTTTTAATTTTTGAAAATTTTTCTAAAATTGTTTTTAATTTTTTTAAAAGTATTATTTTTTATTTCAAAAATGTTTTCTAATTTTTAAAATTTTTTTTTTAATTTTTATTTTTTTTTTAATTTTTTAAATTTTCTTAAAACTTTTTTTTTTAATTTTTTAAACAAAATTTTTTAATTTTTTTTATAAATTTTTTAAAATTTTTTAAAAATACTTTAAAATTTTTTTAAAATTATAATTTTTTTATTTCAAAAAATGTTTTTTAATTTTTTTTCTTTTATTTTAATTTTTTTAACTTTTTCAATTTTTTAATTTTTTTTTAAATTTTCTTATAATTTTTTTTAATTTTTAAAATTTAAAAAATTTTTTTTTTTAATTTTTAAAAATTTTTTTTTTAATTTATTTAAAAGTATTATTTTTTTATTTCAAAAATGTTTTTTAATTTTTTTTTAATTTTTAATTTTTTTAATATTTAAAATTTTTTTAAATTTTCTTATAATTTTTTTTAATTTTTTAAATTTTTTTAATTTTTTTTTAAATTTTCTTTTATTTGTTTTGAATTTTTGAAAATTTTTCTAAATTTTTGTTTAATTTATTTAAAAGTATTATTTTTTATTTCAAAAATGTTTTTTAATTTTTTTTAATTTTTTTTAATTTTTTTAAATTTTTTTTTCTTTTTTTTAATTTTTTTTTAATTTTTCATTTTTTTTAAATTTTTTTTTAAATTATAATTTTTTTATTTCAAAAAATGTTTTTTAATTTTTTTAAAATTTTTTTTCTTTTATTTTAATTTTTTAATTTTTTTAATTTTTTATTTTTTTTTTTAATTTTCTAATAATTTTTTTTTAATTTTTTAAAAATTTTTTAAATTTTTTAAAAAATTTCTTTGCTTTATTTTTATTTAAATTTTTTAAAAAATTAAAAACAAATTTTTTAAGTTTGTTTCAATTTTTTAACAAAATTAAAAAAAATTATTTATTTATTAATTTTTTTCTATACTTTTTAATTTTTTTAATTTTTTTAATTTTTAAAATTTTTTTTATATTTTTTTTAATTTTTGAAAATTTTTCTAAAATTGTTTTTAATTTTTTAAAAATTATTATTTTTTATTTCAAAAATGTTTTTTAATTTTTTTAAATTTTTTTTTAATTTTTATTTTTTTTTAATTTTTTTTTTAATTTTTAAAATTTTCTTAAAACTTTTTTTTTAATTTTTTAAACAAAATTTTTTAATTTTTTTAAAATTTCAAATTTTTTTAAAATTATAATTTTTTTATTTCAAAAATGTTTTTTAATTTTTTTTAATTTTTTTTAAATTTTTAAATTTTTTTTAGAATTTTTTTATATTTTTTTTTAATTTTTAAATTTTTTTTAATTTGTTAAAATTTTTTTAAAAATTTAAAAAAAAAAATTTTTAATTTTTTTTTAAATTTTTTTTTAATTTTTTAAATAAAAATTTTTTAATTTTTATTTTAATTTTTTTTTAATTTGTAATTTTTTTTTAATTTTTGAAAATTTTCTTAAAACTTTTATTTTAATTTTTTAAACAAATTTTTTTAATTTTTTAAATTTTTTTTTTAAATTTTTTAAAATTTTTTAATTTTTTTTTAAATTATAATTTTTTTATTTCAAAAATGTTTTTTAATTTTTTTTTAAATTTTTTTTAAATTTTTAAATTTTTTTTTAAATTTTCTTATAATTTTTTTTTAATTTTTAAAATTTTTTTTAAATTTTTTTTAAAATTTTTAAATTTTTTTTTAATTTTTAAATTTTTTTTTTAAAATCATAACTTTTTATTTCAAAAAATGTTTTTAATTTTTTTTAATTTTTTTCTTTTCTTTTAATTTTTTTATTTTTTTCAATTTTTAAATTTTTTTTTAAATTTTCTTATAATTTTTTTTAATTTTTCAATTTTTTAAAATTTTTTTTTAAATTTTTAATTTTTTTTTAATTTTAAAATTATGTTTTTTAATTTTTAAACTTTTTTTTAATTTTTGAAAATTTTTCTATTTTTTTTAATTTTTTTAAAAGTATAATTTTATTATTTCAAAAATGTTTTTTAAATTTTTTTTTATTTTTTTTTTTAATTTTTAAAAAAAAAAATTTTAATTTTTATTTTAATTTTTTTTATTTTTTTTCAATTATTTATATTTTTTAATTTTTAAATTTTTTTTAATTTTTTTAATTTTTAAATTTTTTTTTAATTTTTAAATTTTTTTTTTAATTTTTAAATTTTTTTCTTAATTTTAAATTTTTTTTTTAATTTTTAAAATTTTTTAAATTTTTATTTTAATTTTTTTTTAATTTTTAAAACTTTCTTAAAACTTTTTTTTTAATTTTTTAAACAAAATTTTTTAATTTTTTTAAATTTTTTTAAAATTTTTTTTAATTTTTTTTTAATTTTTAAAAAAAAAAATTTTTAATTTTTATTTTAAGTTTTTTTTAATTTGTAAATTTTTTTTTAATTTTTTAAACAAATTTTTTTAATTTTTTAAAAATTTTTTTTAAATTTTTTAAAATTTTATAATTTTTTTTTTAAATTATAATTTTTTTATTTCGAAAAATGTTTTTTATTTTTTTTCTTTTATTATAATTTTTTTTTTTTTAATTTTTTCAATTTTTTTTAATTTTCTTATAATTTTTTTTAATTTATAAAATTTAAAAAAAAATTTTTTTAATTTTTTAAAAATTTTTTTAATTTTTTAAAATTTTTTTTAATTTTTTAAAAATTTTTTTAATTTTTTAAAATTTTTTTTAATTTTTTAAAAATTTTTTTAATTTTTTAAAAAATTAAACAAAAAATTTTTAAGTTTGTTTCAATTTTTTAACAAAATTAAAAAAAAATTATTTATTTTTTAATTTTTTTTCTATACTTTTTAATTTTTTTAATTTTTTTAATTTTAAAAATTTTTTTTATTTTTTTTTTAATTTTTGAAAATTTTTCTAAAATTGTTTTTAATTTTTTTAAAAGTATTATTTTTTATTTCAAAAATGTTTTCTAATTTTTAAAAAATTTTTTTTAATTTTTATTTTTTTTTTAATTTTTTTTTTAATTTTTTAAATTTTCTTAAAACTTTTTTTTTTAATTTTTTAAACAAAATTTTTTAATTTTTTATAAATTTTTTAAAATTTTTTAAAAATACTTTAAAATTTTTTTAAAATTATAATTTTTTTATTTAAAAAAATGTTTTTTAATTTTTTTTTCTTTTATTTTAATTTTTTTAACTTTTTCAATTTTTTAATTTTTTTTTAATTTTCTTATAATTTTTTTTAATTTTTAAATTTTTAAAAATTTTTTTTTTTAATTTATTTAAAAGTATTATTTTTTTATTTCAAAAATGTTTTTTAATTTTTAAAAATTTTTTTTTAATTTTTATTTTTTTTTAATTTTTTTTTTAATTTTTTAAATTTTCTTAAAACTTTTTTTTTTAATTTTTTAAACAAAATTTTTTATAAATTTTTTAAAATTTTTTAAAAATACTTTAAATTTTTTTAAAATTATAATTTTTTTATTTCAAAAATGTTTTTTAATTTTTTAAAAATTTTTTTTTAATTTTTTTTTCTTTTTTTTAATTTTTTTTTAATTTTTCATTTTTTTTAAATTTTCGTATAATTTTTTTTAATTCTTAAAATTTTTTAAAAAATTTCTTTGCTTTATTTTTATTTAAATTTTTTAAAAAATTAAATTTTTTTTTAAATTTGTTTCAATTTTTTAACAAAATTAAAAAAAAATTATTTATTTTTTAATTTTTTTTCTATATTTTTTAATTTTTTTAATTTTTTTAATTTTTAAATTTTTTTTTTAATTTTTGAAAATTTTTCTAAATTTTTTTTAAATTTTTTTAAAAGTATTATTTTTTTATTTCAAAATTGTTTTTTAATTTTTTTTTAATTTTTTCAAATTTTTAACAAAACTAAAAAAAAATATTTATTTTTTAATTTTTTTTCTATATTTTTTAATTTTTTTATTTTGTTTAATTTTTAATTTTTTTTTTAATTTTTGAAAATATTTCTAATTTTTTTTTTAATTTTTTTAAAAGTATTATTTTTTTATTTCAAAAATGTTTTTTAATTTTTTCAAATTTTTAAATTTTTTTTTAAATTTTCTTATAATTTTTTTTTAATTTTTAAATTTTTTAAAATTTTTTTTTAAATTATTTATATTCTTTAATTTTTTTTAATTTTTTTAATTTTTTTAATTTTTAAATTTTTTTGTTAATTTTTAATTTTTTTTTAATTTTTTTTTAAATTATAATTTTTTTATTTCAAAAATGTTTTTTAAAATTTTTTTTTAATTTTTTTTAAATTTTTAAAAAAAATTTTTTTAAAATTTTTATTTTATTTTTTTTTTAATTTTTAAAACTTTCTTAAAATTTTTTTTTATAATTTTTTAAACAAAATTTTTTAATTTTTTAAAATTTTTTAAAATTTTTTTAAAATTTTTTTTTAATTTTTTGTGACGTCCCACTATTTTTCGCGCAGTCGTAATTAGAGTCATGTTCATCTATATATTGCTATTGTTTACCATTTATATAAATGTTTTGTGCTAATGCTCAACGTCCCACGCATTATTATAATATTACCACATATGCTTTGAACTGAATAAACGTTCTTATTCTAAATAACGCTTCGAATTATTGTAGTGATCCTTCGGTTACGGAATTACCGAATCATAACAAGCCACTGCAACAGCTGATCTCGGTTCGCGAACTCCGGGATTTCTTACAGTGTTTACAAGGCTTACTTTCGTATAGGCCTTGTACGACCATACCGTTACCTCTATTATAAAGAAATATAACGCGAGGTTTCTTATATTAATGCAACGGTAAATCCAATTATCAGGACTTTAAATACCCATGCTTGTGTCTAACGGGTGTCACTCTGGTGCTTGATTACTGCTTTACCTTCCCTGGTTGCTTGCGCCGCGAAACTTGTTTTCGTGCCTAACTCCCATCGTGCCTAGTGCCGCGAAACCTGTTTTCGTGCCTAACTCCCATCGTTCCTAGTGCCGCGAAACTTGTTTTCGTGCCTAACTCCTGCCTCACTTTGTGCCGCGAAACTAGTTTTCGTGCCAAAGTCCTATCCTGCTTAGTGCCGCGAAGCTGGTTTTCGTGCCTAAACTCCCCCAACTAGCCTTGTGTCGCGAAACTGGTTTTCGTGCCTAAACTCCCCCAACTAGCCTTGTGTCGCGAAACTGGTTTTCGTGCCAAGGCTTCCTCCCGATCTACCCCAACTATGTCATTCCCCTAAAAAAGACCTTCACCCGGGACGTGACATAAATTTGGTGACAGCGGTGGGATGTTCGTCTACCGTTAACAAAGAATAGGTTCTTTGTATATACGGTACCCACAACGTCCCTATATCTAGAATGTGCATTACATACCCTCTTCGAAGCGTGCTATCTTACCGGAGCCGCAGACTACAAAGCATTTCAGCATATTTGAATGCGCTGATCTGCGTTTCTGGCGGCATAGCAACAACCACGGACGGCAGCGAGATTTGCCTAAATTGCTCTAGCTTTTCGTCTGCAGATACGGTAGAAGTATATTGGACCCATTATTATTATACGTATAACGTACCTAAATATTGCCCTCGGTGCAGAAATCCTCTAATTCCAGGGCGCCCCATAAGTAACTGCGACGAGTGCTCAGAAAGTTACCTCCTCTCAAATAAGAGCTACATTAGATTTGATAATTTTACCCAGGTTTAAAACACCTTGATTTTTAAATAACGGCTACCGGACGCTGAAAACATTAGAATATTTCTAAGGCAACCCCAAACAATACAACCATGTCTGTGTACGGCGAAACCGACGACTCTTGCGTACTAGACCAAATCGCGGGCGCTTCCGCTAACGCTGTAAACTCCGCTACCGCCGAATTAATGGAGAAAGTGCAATTATTACGACAGAAACAAGCCGAAATCGAGAGCTTGCACGGGAAATACATTAGAAACCCGGAATCCAATACGCACTCGGACATAGCTACAGGCTCGAGGCACCCCGCGCCTGAAGGCCTCTCCGATCAAATTCACGCCATCCGCGAGATGATAGAAAAACTTCTCGTACCCCCGCCAACGGCGAACAATTTCGCCACTCCAGGTTCCTCCCGTTTCGATAGGAAACCGGTATTAAATTTCGGGGACATTTCGGACCAAGGTCCATCGCCCCAGATCAAATTGAAAGACGCCGTAGAAACGGTCCCAAAGTTTAATGGTCACAACATGTCTGTGTTGCAATTCGCGAGAGCCTGCAACAGGGCTAAGGCTCTGATTCCCTCGCAAGCCGAACCCCAGCTAACGAGGTTGTTGAGAAATAAGCTGCAAGACCATGCGTACTTGGCCGTTGAGGATCGGGCCTTCGACTCCGTAAACGACCTAATTAAGCAACTCAAACGTACCTTTTCTCCTGCTAAATCATCGGACCACTATCGTGGGGAACTCGCTAACGTCATAAAAGGAAACAACGAGCACATACTGGAATACATTTCACGCGTTAAGGACCTCCGATTCGCCATTCTAGAAGAGGACAGAGAATACTACCGCGACTTCGCGCGAAATCGCCCTCAGGAATTAGATCGGCTAACCCTAGATTCGTTCGTCGATGGACTTCCCCCCCACATTAGGATGAGGCTACAGCAACACCAATTCGATACGCTCGACGAAGCGTTCGATCAAGCCGTGCTCGTAGACAAGAAGATTGACAGGGACCGCCTACGATTTTCGGAGCAGAAGACTCCGAAATTAACTTGCCAACTCTGCAACAAAACGGGCCACGACGCGCGGTCCTGTCGAGGTAATCAAGGTTCAACCGCCCAACCTTACGAAAGGCATCCTCCAAACCGCGCTGCGGAATATGTACACCAAGCGCCCAAACCTCTGCTCCCTTACTGGGACAAAAACTGACCTCCTCCTTCAAGGCCTACGGAGCTACGAATTTGTGGATATTGTAAGAAGCCCGGCCATTTGATCTCGGAATGCAGGAAACGTATGTTTAATAACAACGACCGAAACCCTGGAACCTTCCGACAAAGGGATTCGGGAAACGCCCCGCCCCCACGGACAACTATGGATGCGTACCGTGGAACGGGCCAAACAGGAGCGCGTCCAATCATAATACAAGCGGACACGGAAAGACCGCTACTAGAATCGCCACCGCGCAACTAAACACCGATGGTAAGGTCCCATCCGTAATAATCCAATCCACGGACTTCGGGAAAACGCCCGAATTAATGATCGATACCGGCTCGGAGGTAAATTTGTTAAAAATCCAGGCCGTAAAGCGATTCCAAGACATCGACCCGGGAAACCAAGTATTATTGAGAGGTATTTCACATGATCCCGTCTCTACCCTTGGAACAATAAGAGTAACCATCTTGGGCAACGACGTCACGTTCCATGTAGTCGACGACGACTTCCCAATTAAAACCCAAGGAATATTAGGGTCAGAATTTTTAATGGAACGCGACGTAACAATAAACTACTTAGAAAAGCGTTTAGAGTTCCACAGAACTTCAATTCCGTTTGTAGACAGGAACCCGATCGTATTAACCGCTAGATCAAAGACCACCTTCTTCGTACATGTAGGTAACCCGAATATAGAAGAAGGGTATTTGCCCCGGTTAGACCTAGGTACAGGAGTCCATGCCGGTAACGCGCTTGTCCGTAGCCAAGACGGCAAGGCATACTTGCAAATAATAAATTCAAATGGGGTAGACACAGCAGTCACAATACCTACCGTTGAACTAGAGGAATTCGACAGGATAATTCCGGAACCCAGACAAAACCGACCAAAAGAGACTACAATGCCGACAGGCACTACTCCCATCCCCGACCTAATAAAAAACAAGTCCCTCTTAGCCCCGGATCCGTCGATCCACTATTTCGAGGCACCCGCGAAGGTGCACTCACCCTCAACCCCTGCGCATTACGCCAAATTTACCCTTCCCCTAACCTCCCTTAAGTCTCTTGCGGTTACGTCTGGATCAAAAACACGGGAAAATTCCGAGGAAACCCCTTCGAGGGTAGAACGAATACTCCAATCAATCTCAACGGAACATATGAATCAAGAGGAAAAACACCATGTCCAAGAAATTATAAGGAAAAATCACGACCTTTTCCATCTACCAGACGAGAAGTTAGGTCATACAAATGTCATCCAGCACAGGATCCAGACGACGGACCCAGTGCCTGTCAACACGAAACAATATCGCTTCCCTCCAGTACATAAGAAGGAAATCGACCAACAAGTACGCAAGCTACTGGAAAATGAAATTGTGAAACCATCGTTGTCTCCTTACAACTCACCCGTCTGGATCGTGTCCAAGAAGCCAGGACCTGATGGGGAACCCCAGTGGCGAATGGTAATAGATTTTAGGGAACTCAACAAAAAGACCGTTCCCGACGCATACCCGCTTCCAAATATCAATGAGATATTGGATCAATTAGGAGGAGCCAAGTACTTCTCCGTGTTTGACCTCGCTTCGGGATTCCACCAAATACCTATGAAGCCGGAAGACGCACCAAAAACAGCATTCTCTACACCTCATGGACACTACGAGTTTGTAAGAATGCCATTTGGGCTTTGTAATGCACCGGCGACTTTCCAACGTCTGATGGACCACACCCTTACGGGGCTCCAGGGCACAGAAATGTTCGTTTATTTGGACGATATCGTCCTCTACGCAAGTTCCCTCACGGAACACTTAATTAAATTTAAAAAACTCGCCCATCGCTTACGAGAGGCAAACCTTCAACTCCAACCTTCCAAATGTAAGTTCCTGCACAGAGAAGTCGCATATTTGGGACACATAATCACCGAGGAGGGTGTGAAACCGGACCAACAAAAAGTCCAAGCAGTCCGGAACTACCCTGCACCTCGCACACCAAAGGGAATCAAAGAATTCCTTGGACTGACCGGATATTACAGAAGGTTTATCCCAGAGTTTTCTAAAACGGCTCGCCCATTAACCTCGTTACTGAAGAAGGACACAGCATTCGCCTGGGGACCGTCCCAGCAAAGCGCCTTCGATCATCTAAGATCAGCATTGCAGAACGAACCTATCCTGCAATATCCAAATTTTGAACTGGAATTTCACGTTACTACAGACGCCTCCGAATATGCTATAGGAGGAATATTGAGTCAAGCTGTCACAGATAAAGAGCTACCGATTGCTTACGCTTCCCGACTCCTGAACAAGGCCGAAATAAATTACTCGACTATAGAAAAGGAACTCTTAGCTATAGTATACTGCGTCAGATACTTCCGACCTTACCTTTATGGAAGGAAATTTATTTTATATACCGACCATCAACCCTTGATTTGGTTACATAAGGTGAAGGACCCGACGTCACGCCTCGTTAGATGGCGCCTAAAACTAGCGGAATATAAATATGAAATTCGCTATCAGCCAGGAAAAAGCAACAAACTTGCTGACGCCCTATCCCGTAACCCTCCTACAGTAGCAGCTTGTCCTGTAAGACCGCGAGAAGAAGCAGACGACGATTGGGAGGACCTATCAGGTACACCAAGTAGCCCCAAGAGGCCTCGGACCGTCAACGCACCAACCTCCGCAGCAACACCTACGGCCAGCACCCATTGGGGAACGATACCCCGAAGAACACAGCCGTACCGAAAAGTGCGCCAAAAGGAAACACCCACGACGAAACCACCAGATTCCTCTCCGAATACCCTACAAGAAACGATGAGTAGTGTAGAGGAGGAGAACCAAGAAGAAGAAAGTGAGCGGTTGAGTACTCCCCATTCAATCATGTCGCCTCCGCGACCATTCACACCACAGGAACCGGATGATCCAGACTCCGAGGCAGTATCAATGGGGTCAAACGAATCGAGTTCAGACTCGGATTCCTCAATAATCGAGCTGGACGATCTTCACGAAGCAGCATACGAGGCAGACCCCGATCGAGACATCAGGGTGACGCCGTCAATCAGCCGCGACCCGCTATCCCTACGAAAAGATACACTCGTCTTCTTTCTAAGCGCGGATGGAAAGCCGTGCGACGACGGAGCTAAACATTTGGAAGCAATGGGAACTCTAACGGCACCAAGCGACCTCACACTGGGCAAAGCCCACGTGAAATACAATAAGGGACAAATCCTTATCGGACTGGTTATTAAGGAAACTAAAGATACGCCCTTAACCGCGACGACATGGGATGACGCCCTTGCCTCTCTCAAAAACGTAGTACGTGAACTGATAATACATTCATTTAGCATAGCTAAAACGACAAATATCGACCAGCTAAACTGGCAAGATATTATTATGGGTGTCCTCGAAGCCGTCAATGACGAGGACACTAGCGTTACCATTTGTTTACAACTAGTTCAAATCCCCGTAGAATCGGAACGACAAAACATAATTACGGAAAATCACGCATCCGCGATAGCCGGACATAAGGGAGTAACTAAAACATATAACCGCATCCGCTCCCACTACTTTTGGAAAGGTATGAAGAAAGCCGTAGAAAGCTACGTTCGGAACTGCGCGGACTGCCAACGGAAGAAACTCGTCCGTGTTAAAACCAGACAACCGATGATTCTTACTGATACGCCTGGACGCGCTTTCGATAAGGTTGCGCTGGATATAGTAGGGCCTCTGCCTACCACAAGAGCAGGCAACACCTACATACTAACCATCCAGGATTTACTGACCAAATACTTTGTATGTGAGCCCCTCAAACAATCCACGTCAATAAAAATTGCAGATACATTCATCAAAAAATTCATCTGTCAATTCGGAGCTCCCAGAGCCATCCTCACCGATCAAGGAACAAATTTCACTAGTAACTTCATGAAAGCGGTAGCACGGAAATTTAAAATCCAACAATTTCGAACCACAGCCTTTCACCCGCAGACTAACGGCTCTTTAGAGCGATCGCACCACGTTTTGACCGAATATCTGAAAATGTTTATCGGTAGATACAGCGACTGGGACGAATGGACCGATTTGGCCGCGTTCTCTTATAACACTAGTGTCCACGAGGGCACTGGTTACACTCCGCACGAGTTAGTATTCGGGAAAGTAGCCCGGGTGCCCAGCCGAAGTCCGGTACCCGAAGATTTTGACAACGAAACATATAACCATTACTTCTCGAAACTAAGCACGAGGGTGCAAGAATTACAAACCGCCGCAGCGGAAAAGCTCAATCAATCTAAAATTCGGTACAAAAGATATTACGACAAACATATTAACGAAGAGACCTTCAAACCGGGCGACTCAGTTTTCGTTCTAATAGAACCGCGAAAAGGAAAATTTGGTGACCAGTACTCTGGTCCGCACACAATACTGGAGGTAATCCCTTCACAAAATTTAAAAATTTCCTGGAAAGGCAGGACCAGGATAATACATGCGAATAAAGCGCGCCTTGGTCGAATGCGCGAGAGTCCCGGTTGAGCGTAATAACACCAAACCTATATACATGTGATTAATCAATTTAAACCCATTTCTAAAAGTAGCAAAAATATCAGCCATGCCCGCCTCTAGAGGAGATGGGCCTTCCCCCAGAAGGCCGCATAAGGGTGGAGGAAAGGGCCATAAACTGGCCCAACTCCGATGGCGGCGCCGGCAGGCCATAAAGGAAGGAAGGAGCGTTTCGCCCCTCCTCCCCAGGATAACATCCTCCGTCGTCATCAGGGAGGCCATAGAGGTCGTCACCATCGATGACTCGCCCCCGCCAACGCCGACGGATTGGGAGAAGATGCAGGAGGCCGCAACACCCCCGCCCCCGTATAACCCTCCCGCGTACGCGGCGACGGAACGGGGACTCGCCCCTCCAGCACCACTCCAGATCCTAACACCATCCCTAGGTCCCGACTTCCCCGTTCCTTCCGTCATTCCACCTTGGCCAGGAGTGGTGGAAATCCTGGACACGAGGTCAGCCACCAGGGTCCCAGACCACGAGGGGCTGACACCCGAGTTTTTGAGATGGTTCGATGACCTATATCAGAGCGGTCAGGACCTCACCTTCCTCCTGGATGAGTGCACCCCCTATTAAGTCCCCTCCCCACCTATCCTGTAAATAGTTCCCGTCCTAACAAACCTTCCTTCCACCCCCCTCTTCCTTGTAAATAAATCCCTTGTATATATTTCCCTTTAGTAATAATTTCATTATTAAAAATCAAATTTTTTTTATTATTTTCATTTTTTCGGGGCACCATAAATATATATTTGTTTTTCGCGTGATGGCGAACAGCTAAGTCCATCCCGCTCCTTAATGTTAAGAAATGCAGGCATTTCTTCATATAAGGGGGGAGGTGTGACGTCCCACTATTTTTCGCGCAGTCGTAATTAGAGTCTTCCCCACAAATAACTCCAAATCTTCGCCAAAATCCCTCGAATTCAAATCTTACCCCTTTTTCCCAACTACCGACCACCTTGACGATATACCTTAGCGGTCCCTATCTCAAGATGATCTACTACGAAATCCCCTTCCCTCTACGCCCTACG
The DNA here is from genome assembly GCF_050908995.1 of Andrena cerasifolii. Classification (NCBI taxonomy): domain Eukaryota; kingdom Metazoa; phylum Arthropoda; class Insecta; order Hymenoptera; family Andrenidae; genus Andrena; species Andrena cerasifolii. Next base: position 29,251 of record NW_027485499.1, read on the forward strand.
AGGCACGATCTCCTCCCTCACCTTCAAAGTCTAAACAAGTCCCTCGTCCCAAAAACCCTCTTACATCGAGACTACGTCTCACGACCTCCCTACGACCCACCGAGTCAAAGCCACTCTTACCCCGTTCCAATCAAAACACGCAAACCACATGTAACTAGTTTGAGTCCCCCTTCTCGAGCGCCCCTCATAAAAACCCCGGAAATAATATTGCGAAGTCCTTTTCGAATGCCCTTTATAAAAAACCCGGAAGTCTTATTGCGACGCATATTTCGTGCATGAGTCACGGTACATACCGCGCACACCCCTCATACCTAAACACTGTATAAATACAAGGGCCCCAGAGGCCGTAGCACTCTTCTTCTACGGACTCTTCTTCTACGGACTCTTCTTCTACGGAAAGCTCTTCCATAGAGACAGTTCAACGAAAGTAACAATTTAACTAACGTGCATTAAATTCAGTGCAACTACTCTCGACGAGAGATTCACTTTCGACAACAACTGTGAGCAATTAATATTACTTATTATAACACTGCATATCATCGCCATTTATATTACACTTTCTTGCTTATGCTTTTCTTATTATTGCTTATCGTTTATATCATCTTAACATTCCTAACACTTATTGCTTTTCATATTCTTGTCTATTGCTAATACTCGCATATTTCATGTTCATCTATATATTGCTATTGTTTACCATTTATATAAATGTTTTGTGCTAATGCTCAACGTCCCACGCATTATTATAATATTACCACATATGCTTTGAACTGAATAAACGTTCTTATTCTAAATAACGCTTCGAATTATTGTAGTGATCCTTCGGTTACGGAATTACCGAATCATAACAAGCCACTGCAACAGCTGATCTCGGTTCGCGAACTCCGGGATTTCTTACAGTGTTTACAAGGCTTACTTTCGTATAGGCCTTGTACGACCATACCGTTACCTCTATTATAAAGAAATATAACGCGAGGTTTCTTATATTAATGCAACGGTAAATCCAATTATCAGGACTTTAAATACCCATGCTTGTGTCTAACGGGTGTCACTCTGGTGCTTGATTACTGCTTTACCTTCCCTGGTTGCTTGCGCCGCGAAACTTGTTTTCGTGCCTAACTCCCATCGTGCCTAGTGCCGCGAAACCTGTTTTCGTGCCTAACTCCCATCGTTCCTAGTGCCGCGAAACTTGTTTTCGTGCCTAACTCCTGCCTCACTTTGTGCCGCGAAACTAGTTTTCGTGCCAAAGTCCTATCCTGCTTAGTGCCGCGAAGCTGGTTTTCGTGCCTAAACTCCCCCAACTAGCCTTGTGTCGCGAAACTGGTTTTCGTGCCAAGGCTTCCTCCCGATCTACCCCAACTATGTCATTCCCCTAAAAAAGACCTTCACCCGGGACGTGACATTTTTTAAAAAAAAATTTTTAAATTTTTATTTTAATTTTTTTTTAATTTGTAAATTTTTTTTTTAATTTTTGAAAATTTTCTTAAAACTTTTTTTTTAATTTTCTAAACAAATTTTTTTTTTTAAATTTTTAAAAAATTTTTAATTTTTTTTTAAATTATAATTTTTTTATTTCGAAAAATGTTTTTTATTTTTTTTCTTTTATTTTAATTTTTTCAATTTTTTTTTAATTTTCTTATAATTTTTTTTAATTTTTAAAATTTAAAAAAAAATTTTTTTTAATTTTTAAATTTAAAAAAAAAAATTTTTTTTTAATTTTTTAAAATTTTTTTAAATTTTTTAAAAAATTTCTTTGCTTTATTTTTATTTAAATTTTTTAAAAAATTAAAAACAAATTTTTTAAGTTTGTTTCAATTTTTTAACAAAATTAAAAAAAAATTATTTATTTATTAATTTTTTTCTATACTTTTTAATTTTTTTAATTTTTTTAATTTTTAAAATTTTTTATATTTTTTTTTAATTTTTGAAAATTTTTCTAAAATTGTTTTTAATTTTTTTAAAAGTATTATTTTTTATTTCAAAAATGTTTTTTAATTTTTTTAAATTTTTTTTTTAATTTTTATTTTTTTTTAATTTTTTTTTAATTTTTAAAATTTTCTTAAAACTTTTTTTTAATTTTTTAAACAAAATTTTTTAATTTTTTTAAAATTTCAAATTTTTTTTAAAATTATAATTTTTTTATTTCAAAAATGTTTTTTAATTTTTTTTAATTTTTTTTAAATTTTTAATTTTTTTTTAGAATTTTTTTATATTTTTTTTTAATTTTTAAATTTTTTTTAATTTTTTAAAATTTTTTTAAAAATTTAAAACAAAATTTTTTTAATTTTTTTAAAATTTTTTTTTAATTTTATAAATAAAATTTTTTTAATTTTTATTTTAATTTGTAATTTTTTTTTAATTTTTGAAAATTTTCTTAAAACTTTTTTTTTAATTTTTTAAACAAATTTTTTTAATTTTTTAAATTTTTCTTTAAAATTTTTAAAAATTTTTTAATTTTTTTTTAAATTATAATTTTTTTATTTCAAAAATGTTTTTTAATTTTTTTTAAATTTTTTTTTAAATTTTTAAATTTTTTTTTAAATTTTCATATAATTTTTTTTTAATTTTTAAAATTTTTTTAAAATTTTTTAAAAAATTTTTTTAAAATTTTTTTAAAAATTTTTAAATTTTTTTTTAATTTTTAAATTTTTTTTTTAAAATTATAACTTTTTATTTCAAAAAATGTTTTTAATTTTTTTTAATTTTTTTCTTTTCTTTTAATTTTTTTAATTTTTTCAATTTTAAAATTTTTTTTTTAAATTTCTTATAATTTTTTTTAATTTTTAAATTTTTTTTAATTTTTTAAAATTTTTTTAAAAATTTAAAAAATTTTATTTTTAATTTTTTTAAAATTTTTTTTTAATTTTTTAAATAAAAATTTTTAAATTTTTATTTTAATTTTTTTTTTAATTTGTGATTTTTTTTTAATTTTTGAAAATTTTCTTAAAACTTTTTTTTTAATTTTTTAAACAAATTTTTTTAATTTTTTAATTTTTTTTTTAAATTTTTTAAAATTTTTTAATTTTTTTTTAAATTATAATTTTTTTATTTCAAAAATGTTTTTTAATTTTTTTTAAATTTTTTTTAAATTTTTAAATTTTTTTTTTAAATTTTTAAAAATTTTTTAATTTTTTTTTAAATTATAATTTTTTTATTTCAAAAAATGTTTTTAATTTTTTTTAATTTTTTTCTTTTCTTTTAATTTTTTTAATTTTTTCAATTTTTAAATTTTTTTTTTAAATTTTCTTATAATTTTTTTTTAATTTTTAAATTTTTTTTTAAATTTTTTAAAAAATTTTTTTAAATTTTTTTTTAAAATTTTTAAATTTTTTTTTAATTTTTAAATTTTTTTTTAAAATTATAACTTTTTATTTCAAAAAATGTTTTTAATTTTTTTTAATTTTTTTCTTTTCTTTTAATTTTTTTAATTTTTTCAATTTTTTCAATTTTTAAAATTTTTTAAATTTTTTTTAAAATTTTCTTTTATTTTTTTTGAATTTTTGAAAATTTTTCTAAATTTTTGTTTAATTTTTTTAAAAGTATTATTTTTTTATTTCAAAAATGTTTTTTAATTTTTTTTAATTTTTTCAAATTTTTAAATTTTTTTTAAATTTTCTTATATTTTTTTTTAATTTTTAAATTTTTTTTTTTAATTTTAAAATTTTTTTTTTAATTTTTAAATTTTTTTTATTTTTTTTTAATTTTTAAAAATTTTTCTAAAATTGTTTTTAATTTTTTTAAAAGTATTATTTTTTATTTCAAAAATATTTTTTAATTTTTTTTAATTTTTTTTTTCTTTTTTTTCTTTTTTTTAATTTTTTTTAATTTGTAAAATTTTCTTAAAACTTTTTTTAATTTTTTAAACAAAATTTTTTAATTTTTTAAACAAAATTTTTTAATTTTTTTAAAATTTCAAATTTTTTATTAAAATTATAATTTTTTTATTTCAAAAACGTTTTTTAATTTTTTTTAATTTTTTTTAAATTTTTAATTTTTTTTTTAAATTTTTTAAAATTTTTTAATTTTTTTTTAAATTATAATTTTTTTATTTCGAAAAATGTTTCTTATTTTTTTTCTTTTATTTTAATTTTTTATTTTTTTTAATTTTTTCAATTTTTTTTAATTTTCTTATAATTTTTTTTTAATTGTTAAAATTTTAAAAAAAATTTTATTTTTAATTTTTTAAAAATTTTCTAATTTTTTTTTTAATTTATTTAAAAGTATTATTCTTTATTTCAAAAAATGTTTTTAATTTTTTTTAATTTTTTTCTTTTCTTTTAATTTTTTTAATTTTTTCAATTTTTAAATTTTTTTTTTAAATTTTCTTATATTTTTTTTTAATTTTTAAATTTTTTTTTAATTTTAAGATTTTTTTTTTAATTTTTAAATTTTTTTTTATTTTTTTTTAATTTTTAAAAATTTTTCTAAAATTGTTTTTAATTTTTTTAAAAGTATTATTTTTTATTTCAAAAATATTTTTTAATTTTTTTTAATTTTTTTTTATTTTTTTTATTTTTTTTAATTTTTTTTAATTTGTAAAATTTTCTTAAAACTTTTTTTTAATTTTTTAAACAAAATTTTTTAATTTTTTTAAAATTTCAAATTTTTTATTAAAATTATAATTTTTTTATTTCAAAAATGTTTTTTAATTTTTTTTAATTTTTTTTAAATTTTTAAATTTTTTTTAAAATTTTTTTATATTTTTTTTAATTTTTAAATTTTTTTTAATTTTTTAAAATTTTTTAATAATTTTTTAAAAATTTTTTTAAAATTTTTTTTTAATTTTTTTTTAATTTTATAAATAAAAATTTTTTAATTTTTATTTTAATTTTTTTTTTAATTTGTAATTTTTTTTTAATTTTTGAAAATTTTCTTAAAACTTTTTTTTTAATTTTTTAAACAAATTTTTTAAATTTTTTTTTAAATTTTTAAAAATTTTTTAATTTTTTTTTAAATTATAATTTTTTTATTTCAAAAAATGTTTTTAATTTTTTTTAATTTTTTTCTTTTCTTTTAATTTTTTTAATTTTTTCAATTTTTAAATTTTTTTTTTAAATTTTCTTATAATTTTTTTTAATTTTTAAATTTTTTTTAATTTTTTAAAATTTTTTTAAAAATTTAAAAAAATTTTTTTTAATTTTTTTTAAATTTTATTTTAATTTTTTTTTTAATTTGTGATTTTTTTTTAATTTTTGAAAATTTTCTTAAAACTTTTTTTTTAATTTTTTAAACAAATTTTTTTAATTTTTTAAATTTTTTTTTTAAATTTTTTAAAATTTTTTAATTTTTTTTTAAATTATAATTTTTTTATTTCAAAAATGTTTTTTAATTTTTTTTAATTTTTTCAAATTTTTAAATTTTTCTTATATTTTTTTTTAATTTTAAAAATTTTTTTTTAATTTTAAAATTTTTTTTTTAATTTTTAAAATTTTTTTTCTTTTATTTTAATTTTTTAATTTTTTTTAATTTTTTAAATTTTTTTTTAAATTTTCTTATAATTTTTTTTTAATTTTTTAAATTTTTTTTAAATTTTCTTATAATTTTTTTTAATTTTTAAATTTTTTTAAAATTTTTTTTTTCTTAATTTTTGAAAATTTTTCAATTTTTTTTAATTTTTTTAAATGTGTAATTTTTTTGTTTCAAAATGTTTTTTAAAATTTTTTTTAATTTTTTAAAAATTTTTTAAATTTTTTAAAAAATTTCTTTGCTTTATTTTTATTTAAATTTTTTAAAAAATTAAAAACAAATTTTTAAGTTTGTTTCAATTTTTTAACAAAATTAAAAAAAAATTATTTATTTATTAATTTTTTTCTATACTTTTTAATTTTTTTAATTTTTAAAATTTTTTTAATTATTTTTTTTAACTTTTGAAAATTTTTCTAAAATTGTTTTTAATTTTTTTAAAAGTATTATTTTTTATTGCATAAATGTTTTTAATTTTTTTTTATTTTTTTTTCTTTTTTTAATTTTTTTTTAATTTTTAAAATTTTCTTAAAACTTTTTTTTAATTTTTTAAACAAAATTTTTTAATTTTTTTAAATTTTTAAAATTTTAAAAATTTTTTTTTAATTTTTAAAATATTTTTAAATTTTTTAAAAAATTTCTTTGCTTTATTTTTATTTAAATTTTTTAAAAAATTAAATTTTTTTAAAATTTGTTTAATTTTTAACAAAATTAAAAAAAATTATTTATTTTTTAATTTTTTTTCTATATTCTTTAATTTTTTTAATTTTTAAAATTTTTTTTATTTTTTTATTTTTTTTTAAATTTTTTTAAAATTTTTTTTTAAATTTTTAAAAAAATTTTATTTAAATTTTTATTTTAATTTTTTTTAATGTTAAATTTTTTTTAAATTTTTTTAAAATTATTTATATTTTTTAATTTTTTAAATTTTTTTAATTTTTTTTTAATTTTTAAAATTTTCTTAAAACTTTTTTTTTTAATTTTTTAAACAAAATTTTTTAATTTTTTTAAATTTTCATATAATTTTTTTTTAATTTTTAAAATTTTTTTAATTTTTTTTTAAATTTTTAAAAAAAATTTATTTAAATTTTTATTTTATTTTTTTTTAATTTTTTTAATTTTTTTTAAATTATTTACATTTTTTTAATTTTTTTAATTTTTAAAAATCTTTTTTAATTTTTAAAATTTTTTTTATTTATTTTTAATCTTTGAAAATTTTTCTAAATTTTTTTTTTAATTTTTTAAAAGTATTATTTTTTTATTTCAAAATGTTCTTTAATTTTTAAAATTTTCTTAAAACTTTTTTTTAATTTTTTAAACAATTTTTTGTAATTTTTTTAAAATTTTTTTTTTAATTTTTAAATTTTTTTATTTTTTTTTAATCCTTGAAAATTTTTCTAATTTTTTTTTTAATTTATTTAAAAGTATTTTTTTATTGCAAAAATGTTTTTTTTTTTTTAATTTTTTTTTTAATTTTTAAATTTTTAAATTTTTTTTTAAATTATTTATAGATTTTAATTTTTTTTAAATTTTTTTTCTTTTTTTTAATTTTTTTTTTAATTTTTAAAATTTTCTTAAACCTTTTTTTTAATTTTTTAAACAAAATTTTTTAATTTTTTTTAAATTTTTAAAATTTTAAAAAAAATTTTTTTTAATTTTTTAAAATATTTTTAAATTTTTTAAAAAATTTCTTTGCTTTATTTTTATTTAAATTTTTAAAAAAATTTAAATTTTGTTTTAAATTTGTTTCAATTTTTAACAAAATTAAAAAGAAATTATTTAAAAGAAATTATTTATTTTTTAATTTTTTTTCTATATTTTTTTATTT
>NW_027485500.1:0-36512 GCF_050908995.1 Andrena cerasifolii
CGCAGATGTTTCGAGACAGTGACTGCTTAACGAAGAGACGCAGAATTTTCGAACGCCTCTTGAAAGGCCTCCGCCTCTAAATTGCAACTTTAAGGATATGCCTTTGAAACTGAAATTTAGTATACCTCTTTCCACTTCATGTTCCCCTGATATATTGGCCAAAATCTGGCAAAAATTTTCATAATGCACAAAATTGGGCATTGTAGCAGGAGAACATGCCGTCGAAAGAGATGGCACAAAGTAACGGCTCCGGAGAGCAAATCAAAGAGCAAGAAATGGCGCAGATGTTTCGAGACAGCGACTGTTTAACGAAGAGACGCAGAATTTTCGAACGCCTCTTGAAAGGCCTGTGCCTCTTATTGGCAACTTTAAGGCAATGCCTTTGAAGCTGAAATTTAGTATACCTCTTTCCACTTCATGTTCTCCTGATATATTGGCCAAAATCTGGCGAAAATATACAGAATGCACAAAATTGGGCTTTGTAACAGGAGAACATGCCGTCGAAAGAGATGGCACAAAGTAACGGCTCCGGAGAGCAAATCAAAGAGCAAGAAGTGGCGCAGATGTTTCGAGACAGTGACTGTTTAACGAAGAGACGCAGAATTTTCGAACGCCTCTTGAAAGGCCTCCGCCTCTTATTGGCAACTATAAGGCGATGCCTTTGAAGCTGAAAATTAGTATACCTCTTTCCACTTCATGTTCTCCTGATATATTGGCCAAAATTTGGCAAAAATTTTCATAATGCACAAAATTGGGCTTTGTAACAGGAGAACATGCCGTCGAAAGAGATGGCACAAAGTAACGTCTCCGGAGAGCAAATCAAAGAGCGAGAAGTTGCGCAGACGTTTCCAGACTGTGACTGTTTAACGAAGAGACGCAGAAAATTTCGAACGCCTCATGAAAGGCCTCCGCCTCTAATTTGCAACTTTAAGGCGATGCGTTTGAAGCTGAAATTTAGTATACCTCTTTCCACTTCATGTTCTCCTGATATATTGGGCAAAATCTGCCGAAAATTATCAGAATGCACAAAATTGGGCTTTGTAACAGGAGAACATTCTGTCGAAAGAGATGGCACAAAGTAACGGCTCCGGAGAGCAAATCAAAGAGCAAGAAGTGGCGCAGATGTTTCGAGACAGTGACTGTTTAACGAAGAGACGCAGAATTTTCGAACGCCTCTTGAAAGGCCTCCGCCTCTTATTGGGAACTTTAAGGCGATGCCTTTGAAGCTGAAATTTAGTATACCTCTTTCCACTTCATGTTCTCCTGATATATTGGCCAAAATTTGGCAAAAATTTTCATAATGCACAAAATTGGGCTTTGTAACAGGAGAACATGCCGTCGAAAGAGATCGCACAAAGTAACATCTCCGGAGAGCAAATCAAAGAGCGAGAAGTGGCGCAGACGTTTCCAGACTGTGACTGTTTAACGAAGAGACGCAGAATTTTCGAACGCCTCTTGAAAGGCCTGTGCCTCTTATTGGCAACTTTAAGGCGATGCCTTTGAAGCTGAAATTTAGTATACCTCTTTCCACTTCATGTTCCCCTGATATATTGGCCAAAATCTGGCGAAAATTATCAGAATGCACAAAATTGGGCTTTGTAACAGGAGAACATGCCGTCGAAAGAGATGGCACAAAGTAACGGCTCCGGAGAGCAAATCAAAGAGCAAGAAATGGCGCAGATGTTTCGAGACAGTGACTGTTTAACGAAGAGACGCAGAATTTTCGAACGCCTCTTGAAAGGCCTCCGCCTCTAATTTGCAACTTTAAGGATATGCCTGTGAAGCTGAAATTTAGTATATCTCTTTCCACTTCATGTTCCCCTGATATATTGGCCAAAATATGGCGAAAATTTTCAGAATGCACAAAATTGGGCTTTGTAACAGGAGAACATGCCGTCGAAAGAGATGGCACAAAGGAACGTCTCCGGAGAGCAAATCAAAGAGCGAGAAGTGGCGCAGACGTTTCCAGACTGTGACTGTTTAACGAAGAGACGCAGAATTTTCGAACGCCTCATGAAAGGCCTCCGCCTCTAAATTGCAACTTTAAGGATATGCCTTTGAAACTGAAATTTAGTATACCTCTTTCCACTTCATGTTCCCCTGATATATTGGCCAAAATCTGGCAAAAATTTTCATAATGCACAAAATTGGGCTTTGTAACAGGAGAACATGCCGTCGAAAGAGATGGCACAAAGTAACGTCTCCGGAGAGCAAATCAAACAGCGATAAGTGGCGCAGACGTTTCCAGACTGTGACTGTTTAACGAAGAGACGCAGAATTTTCGAACGCCTCTTGAAAGGCCTCCGCCTCTAAATTGCAACTTTAAGGATATGCCTTTGAAACTGAAATTTAGTATACCTCTTTCCACTTCATGTTCTCCTGATATATTGGGCAAAATCTGCCGAAAATTATCAGAATGCACAAAATTGGGCTTTGTAACAGGAGAACATTCTGTCGACAGAGATGGCACAAAGTAACGGCTCCGGAGAGCAAATCAAAGAGCAAGAAGTGGCGCAGATGTTTCGAGACAGTGACTGTTTAACGAAGAGACGCAGAATTTTCGAACGCCTCTTGAAAGGCCTCCGCCTCTTAATGGGAACTTTAAGGCGATGCCTTTGAAGCTGAAATTTAGTATACCTCTTTCCACTTCATGTTCTCCTGATATATTGGCCAAAATTTGGCAAAAATTTTCATAATGCACAAAATTGGGCTTTGTAACAGGAGAACATGCCGTCGAAAGAGATCGCACAAAGTAACATCTCCGGAGAGCAAATCAAAGAGCGAGAAGTGGCGCAGACGTTTCCAGACTGTGACTGTTTAACGAAGAGACGCAGAATTTTCGAACGCCTCTTGAAAGGCCTGTGCCTCTTATTGGCAACCTTAAGGCGATGCCTTTGAAGCTGAAATTTAGTATACCTCTTTCCACTTCATGTTCCCCTGATATATTGGCCAAAATCTGGCGAAAATTATCAGAATGCACAAAATTGGGCTTTGTAACAGGAGAACATGCCGTCGAAAGAGATGGCACAAAGTAACGTCTCCGGAGAGCAAATCAAAGAGCGAGAAGTGGCGCAGACGATTTCAGACTGTGACTGTTTAATGAAGAGACGCAGAATTTTCGAACGCCTCTTGAAAGGCCTCCGCCTCTAATTTGCAACTTTAAGGATATGCCTTTGAAGCTGAAATTTAGTATACCTCTTTCCACTTCATGTTCCCCTGATATATTGGCCAAAATCTGGCAAAAATTTTCATAATGCACAAAATTGGGCATTGTAACAGGAGAACATGCCGTCGAAAGAGATGGCACAAAGTAACGGCTCCGGAGAGCAAATAAAAGAGCGAGAAGTGGCGCAGATGTTTCGAGACAGTGACTGCTTAACGAAGAGACGCAGAATTTTCGAACGCCTCATGAAAGGCCTCCGCCTCTAATTTGCAACTTTAAGGCGATGCGTTTGAAGCTGAAATTTAGTATACCTCTTTCCACTTCATGTTCTCCTGATATATTGGGCAAAATCTGCCGAAAATTATCAGAATGCACAAAATTGGGCTTTGTAACAGGAGAACATTCTGTCGAAAGAGATGGCACAAAGTAACGGCTCCGGAGAGCAAATCAAAGAGCAAGAAGTGGCACAGATGTTTCGAGACAGTGACTGTTTAACGAAGAGACGCAGAATTTTCGAACGCCTCTTGAAAGGCCTCCGCCTCTTATTGGGAACTTTAAGGCGATGCCTTTGAAGCTGAAATTTAGTATACCTCTTTCCACTTCATGTTCTCCTGATATATTGGCCAAAATTTGGCAAAAATTTTCATAATGCACAAAATTGGGCTTTGTAACAGGAGAACATGCCGTCGAAAGAGATCGCACAATGTAACATCTCCGGAGAGCAAATCAAAGAGCGAGAAGTGGCGCAGACGTTTCCAGACTGTGACTGTTTAACGAAGAGACGCAGAATTTTCGAACGCCTCTTGAAAGGCCTGTGCCTCTTATTGGCAACTTTAAGGCGATGCCTTTGAAGCTGAAATTTAGTATACCTCTTTCCACTTCATGTTCCCCTGATATATTGGCCAAAATCTGGCGAAAATTATCAGAATGCACAAAATTGGGCTTTGTAACAGGAGAACATGCCGTCGAAAGAGATGGCACAAAGTAACGTCTCCGGAGAGCAAATCTAAGAGCGAGAAGTGGCGCAGACGTTTCCAGACTGTGACTGTTTAACGAAGAGACGCAGAATTTTCGAACGCCTCTTGAAAGGCCTGTGCCTCTTATTGGCAACTTTAAGGCAATGCCTTTGAAGCTGAAATTTAGTATACCTCTTTCCACTTCATGTTCTCCTGATATATTGGCCAAAATCTGGCGAAAATATTCAGAATGCACAAAATTGGGTTTTGTAACAGGAGAACATGCCGTCGAAAGAGATGGCACAAAGTAACGGCTCCGGAGAGCAAATCAAAGAGCAAGAAGTGGCGCAGATGTTTCGAGACAGTGACTGTTTAACGAAGAGACGCAGAATTTTCGAACGCCTCTTGAAAGGCCTCCGCCTCTTATTGGCAACTATAAGGCGATGCCTTTGAAGCTGAAAATTAGTATACCTCTTTCCACTTCATGTTCTCCTGATATATTGGCCAAAATTTGGCAAAAATTTTCATAATGCACAAAATTGGGCTTTGTAACAGGAGAACATGCCGTCGAAAGAGATGGCACAAAGTAACGTCTCCGGAGAGCAAATCAAAGAGCGAGAAGTTGCGCAGACGTTTCCAGACTGTGACTGTTTAACGAAGAGGCGCAGAAAATTTCGAACGCCTCTTGAAAGGCCTCCGCCTCTAATTTGCAACTTTAAGGATATGCCTTTGAAGCTGAAATTTAGTATACCTCTTTCCACTTCATGTTCCCCTGATATATTGGCCAAAATCTGGCAAAAATTTTCATAATGCACAAAATTGGGCATTGTAACAGGAGAACATGCCGTCGAAAGAGATGGCACAAAGTAACGGCTCCGGAGAGCAAATCAAAGAGCGAGAAGTGGCGCAGATGTTTCGAGACAGTGACTGCTTAACGAAGAGACGCAGAATTTTCGAACGCCTCATGAAAGGCCTCCGCCTCTAATTTGCAACTTTAAGGCGATGCGTTTGAAGCTGAAATTTAGTATACCTCTTTCCACTTCATGTTCCCCTGATATATTGGCCAAAATCTGGCGAAAATTTTCAGAATGCACAAAATTGGGCTTTGTAACAGGAGAACATGCCGTCGAAAGAGATGGCACAAAGGAACGTCTCCGGAGAGCAAATCAAAGAGCGAGAAGTGGCGCAGACGTTTCCAGACTGTGACTGTTTAACGAAGAGACGCAGAATTTTCGAACGCCTCTTGAAAGGCCTCCGCCTCTAAATTGCAACTTTAAGGATATGCCTTTGAAACTGAAATTTAGTATACCTCTTTCCACTTCATGTTCCCCTGATATATTGGCCAAAATCTGGCAAAAATTTTCATAATGCACAAAATTGGGCATTGTAGCAGGAGAACATGCCGTCGAAAGAGATGGCACAAAGTAACGGCTCCGGAGAGCAAATCAAAGAGCAAGAAGTGGCGCAGATGTTTCGAGACAGTGACTGTTTAACGAAGAGACGCAGAATTTTCGAACGCCTCTTGAAAGGCCTCCGCCTCTAATTTGCAACTTTAAGGATATGCCTTTGAAGCTGAAATTTAGTATACCTCTTTCCACTTCATGTTCCCCTGATATATTGGCCAAAATCTGGCAAAAATTTTCATAATGCACAAAATTGGGCATTGTAACAGGAGAACATGCCGTCGAAAGAGATGGCACAAAGTAACGGCTCCGGAGAGCAAATCAAAGAGCAAGAAATGGCGCAGATGTTTCGAGACAGCGACTGTTTAACGAAGAGACGCAGAATTTTCGAACGCCTCTTGAAAGGCCTGTGCCTCTTATTGGCAACTTTAAGGCAATGCCTTTGAAGCTGAAATTTAGTATACCTCTTTCCACTTCATGTTCTCCTGATATATTGGCCAAAATCTGGCGAAAATATTCAGAATGCACAAAATTTGGCTTTGTAACAGGAGAACATGCCGTCGAAAGAGATGGCACAAAGTAACGGCTCCGGAGAGCAAATCAAAGAGCAAGAAGTGGCGCAGATGTTTCGAGACAGTGACTGTTTAACGAAGAGACGCAGAATTTTCGAACGCCTCTTGAAAGGCCTCCGCCTCTTATTGGCAACTATAAGGCGATGCCTTTGAAGCTGAAAATTAGTATACCTCTTTCCACTTCATGTTCTCCTGATATATTGGCCAAAATTTGGCAAAAATTTTCATAATGCACAAAATTGGGCTTTGTAACAGGAGAACATGCCGTCGAAAGAGATGGCACAAAGTAACGTCTCCGGAGAGCAAATCAAAGAGCGAGAAGTTGCGCAGACGTTTCCAGACTGTGACTGTTTAACGAAGAGACGCAGAAAATTTCGAACGCCTCTTGAAAGGCCTCCGCCTCTAATTTGCAACTTTAAGGATATGCCTTTGAAGCTGAAATTTAGTATACCTCTTTCCACTTCATGTTCCCCTGATATATTGGCCAAAATCTGGCAAAAATTTTCATAATGCACAAAATTGGGCATTGTAACAGGAGAACATGCCGTCGAAAGAGATGGCACAAAGTAACGGCTCCGGAGAGCAAATCAAAGAGCGAGAAGTGGCGCAGATGTTTCGAGACAGTGACTGCTTAACGAAGAGACGCAGAATTTTCGAACGCCTCATGAAAGGCCTCCGCCTCTAATTTGCAACTTTAAGGCGATGCGTTTGAAGCTGAAATTTAGTATACCTCTTTCCACTTCATGTTCTCCTGATATATTGGCCAAAATTTGGCAAAAATTTTCATAATGCACAAAATTGGGCTTTGTAACAGGAGAACATGCCGTCGAAAGAGATCGCACAAAGTAACATCTCCGGAGAGCAAATCAAAGAGCGAGAAGTGGCGCAGACGTTTCCAGACTGTGACTGTTTAACGAAGAGACGCAGAATTTTCGAACGCCTCTTGAAAGGCCTGTGCCTCTTATTGGCAACTTTAAGGCGATGCCTTTGAAGCTGAAATTTAGTATACCTCTTTCCACTTCATGTTCCCCTGATATATTGGCCAAAATCTGGCGAAAATTATCAGAATGCACAAAATTGGGCTTTGTAACAGGAGAACATGCCGTCGAAAGAGATGGCACAAAGTAACGTCTCCGGAGAGCAAATCTAAGAGCGAGAAGTGGCGCAGACGTTTCCAGACTGTGACTGTTTAACGAAGAGACGCAGAATTTTCGAACGCCTCTTGAAAGGCCTCCGCCTCTAATTTGCAACTTTAAGGATATGCCTTTGAAGCTGAAATTTAGTATACCTCTTTCCACTTCATGTTCCCCTGATATATTGGCCAAAATCTGGCAAAAATTTTCATAATGCACAAAATTGGGCATTGTAACAGGAGAACAAGCCGTCGAAAGAGATGGCACAAAGTAACGGCTCCGGAGAGCAAATCAAAGAGCAAGAAATGGCGCAGATGTTTCGAGACAGTGACTGTTTAATGAAGAGACGCAGAACTTTCGAACGCCTCTTGAAAGGCCTCCGCCTCTAATTTGCAACTTTAAGGATATGCCTGTGAAGCTGAAATTTAGTATACCTCTTTCCACTTCATGTTCCCCTGATATATTGGCCAAAATCTGGCGAAAATTTTCAGAATGCACAAAATTGGGCTTTGTAACAGGAGAACATGCCGTCGAAAGAGATGGCACAAAGGAACGTCTCCGGAGAGCAAATCAAAGAGCGAGAAGTTGCGCAGACGTTTCCAGACTGTGACTGTTTAACGAAGAGACGCAGAATTTTCGAACGCCTCTTGAAAGGCCTCCGCCTCTAAATTGCAACTTTAAGGATATGCCTTTGAAACTGAAATTTAGTATACCTCTTTCCACTTCATGTTCCCCTGATATATTGGCCAAAATCTGGCAAAAATTTTCATAATGCACAAAATTGGGCATTGTAGCAGGAGAACATGCCGTCGAAAGAGATGGCACAAAGTAACGGCTCCGGAGAGCAAATCAAAGAGCAAGAAGTGGCGCAGATGTTTCGAGACAGTGACTGTTTAACGAAGAGACGCAGAATTTTCGAACGCCTCTTGAAAGGCCTCCGCCTCTAATTTGCAACTTTAAGGATATGCCTTTGAAGCTGAAATTTAGTATACCTCTTTCCACTTCATGTTCCCCTGATATATTGGCCAAAATCTGGCAAAAATTTTCATAATGCACAAAATTGGGCATTGTAACAGGAGAACATGCCGTCGAAAGAGATGGCACAAAGTAACGGCTCCGGAGAGCAAATCAAAGAGCGAGAAGTGGCGCAGATGTTTCGAGACAGTGACTGCTTAACGAAGAGACGCAGAATTTTCGAACGCCTCATGAAAGGCCTCCGCCTCTAATTTGCAACTTTAAGGCGATGCGTTTGAAGCTGAAATTTAGTATACCTCTTTCCACTTCATGTTCCCCTGATATATTGGCCAAAATCTGGCGAAAATTTTCAGAATGCACAAAATTGGGCTTTGTAACAGGAGAACATGCCGTCGAAAGAGATGGCACAAAGGAACGTCTCCGGAGAGCAAATCAAAGAGCGAGAAGTGGCGCAGACGTTTCCAGACTGTGACTGTTTAACGAAGAGACGCAGAATTTTCGAACGCCTCTTGAAAGGCCTCCGCCTCTAAATTGCAACTTTAAGGATATGCCTTTGAAACTGAAATTTAGTATACCTCTTTCCACTTCATGTTCCCCTGATATATTGGCCAAAATCTGGCAAAAATTTTCATAATGCACAAAATTGGGCATTGTAGCAGGAGAACATGCCGTCGAAAGAGATGGCACAAAGTAACGGCTCCGGAGAGCAAATCAAAGAGCAAGAAGTGGCGCAGATGTTTCGAGACAGTGACTGTTTAACGAAGAGACGCAGAATTTTCGAACGCCTCTTGAAAGGCCTCCGCCTCTAATTTGCAACTTTAAGGATATGCCTTTGAAGCTGAAATTTAGTATACCTCTTTCCACTTCATGTTCCCCTGATATATTGGCCAAAATCTGGCAAAAATTTTCATAATGCACAAAATTGGGCATTGTAACAGGAGAACATGCCGTCGAAAGAGATGGCACAAAGTAACGGCTCCGGAGAGCAAATCAAAGAGCGAGAAGTGGCGCAGATGTTTCGAGACAGTGACTGTTTAACGAAGAGACGCAGAATTTTCGAACGCCTCTTGAAAGGCCTCCGCCTCTAAATTGCAACTTTAAGGATATGCCTTTGAAACTGAAATTTAGTATACCTCTTTCCACTTCATGTTCTCCTGATATATTGGCCAAAATCTGGCGAAAATATTCAGAATGCACAAAATTGGGCTTTGTAACAGGAGAACATGCCGTCGAAAGAGATGGCACAAAGTAACGGCTCCGGAGAGCAAATCAAAGAGCAAGAAGTGGCGCAGATGTTTCGAGACAGTGACTGTTTAACGAAGAGACGCAGAATTTTCGAACGCCTCTTGAAAGGCCTCCGCCTCTTATTGGCAACTATAAGGCGATGCCTTTGAAGCTGAAAATTAGTATACCTCTTTCCACTTCATGTTCTCCTGATATATTGGCCAAAATTTGGCAAAAATTTTCATAATGGCACAAAATTGGGCTTTGTAACAGGAGAACATGCCGTCGAAAGAGATGGCACAAAGTAACGGCTCCGGAGAGCAAATCAAAGAGCAAGAAGTGGCGCAGATGTTTCGAGACAGTGACTGTTTAACGAAGAGACGCAGAATTTTCGAACGCCTCTTGAAAGGCCTCCGCCTCTTATTGGCAACTATAAGGCGATGCCTTTGAAGCTGAAAATTAGTATACCTCTTTCCACTTCATGTTCTCCTGATATATTGGCCAAAATTTGGCAAAAATTTTCATAATGCACAAAATTGGGCTTTGTAACAGGAGAACATGCCGTCGAAAGAGATGGCACAAAGTAACGTCTCCGGAGAGCAAATCAAAGAGCGAGAAGTTGCGCAGACGTTTCCAGACTGTGACTGTTTAACGAAGAGACGCAGAAAATTTCGAACGCCTCATGAAAGGCCTCCGCCTCTAATTTGCAACTTTAAGGCGATGCGTTTGAAGCTGAAATTTAGTATACCTCTTTCCACTTCATGTTCTCCTGATATATTGGGCAAAATCTGCCGAAAATTATCAGAATGCACAAAATTGGGCTTTGTAACAGGAGAACATTCTGTCGAAAGAGATGGCACAAAGTAACGGCTCCGGAGAGCAAATCAAAGAGCAAGAAGTGGCGCAGATGTTTCGAGACAGTGACTGTTTAACGAAGAGACGCAGAATTTTCGAACGCCTCTTGAAAGGCCTCCGCCTCTTATTGGGAACTTTAAGGCGATGCCTTTGAAGCTGAAATTTAGTATACCTCTTTCCACTTCATGTTCTCCTGATATATTGGCCAAAATTTGGCAAAAATTTTCATAATGCACAAAATTGGGCTTTGTAACAGGAGAACATGCCGTCGAAAGAGATCGCACAAAGTAACATCTCCGGAGAGCAAATCAAAGAGCGAGAAGTGGCGCAGACGTTTCCAGACTGTGACTGTTTAACGAAGAGACGCAGAATTTTCGAACGCCTCTTGAAAGGCCTGTGCCTCTTATTGGCAACTTTAAGGCGATGCCTTTGAAGCTGAAATTTAGTATACCTCTTTCCACTTCATGTTCCCCTGATATATTGGCCAAAATCTGGCGAAAATTATCAGAATGCACAAAATTGGGCTTTGTAACAGGAGAACATGCCGTCGAAAGAGATGGCACAAAGTAACGGCTCCGGAGAGCAAATCAAAGAGCAAGAAATGGCGCAGATGTTTCGAGACAGTGACTGTTTAACGAAGAGACGCAGAATTTTCGAACGCCTCTTGAAAGGCCTCCGCCTCTAATTTGCAACTTTAAGGATATGCCTGTGAAGCTGAAATTTAGTATATCTCTTTCCACTTCATGTTCCCCTGATATATTGGCCAAAATCTGGCGAAAATTTTCAGAATGCACAAAATTGGGCTTTGTAACAGGAGAACATGCCGTCGAAAGAGATGGCACAAAGGAACGTCTCCGGAGAGCAAATCAAAGAGCGAGAAGTGGCGCAGACGTTTCCAGACTGTGACTGTTTAACGAAGAGACGCAGAATTTTCGAACGCCTCATGAAAGGCCTCCGCCTCTAAATTGCAACTTTAAGGATATGCCTTTGAAACTGAAATTTAGTATACCTCTTTCCACTTCATGTTCCCCTGATATATTGGCCAAAATCTGGCAAAAATTTTCATAATGCACAAAATTGGGCTTTGTAACAGGAGAACATGCCGTCGAAAGAGATGGCACAAAGTAACGTCTCCGGAGAGCAAATCAAACAGCGATAAGTGGCGCAGACGTTTCCAGACTGTGACTGTTTAACGAAGAGACGCAGAATTTTCGAACGCCTCTTGAAAGGCCTCCGCCTCTAAATTGCAACTTTAAGGATATGCCTTTGAAACTGAAATTTAGTATACCTCTTTCCACTTCATGTTCTCCTGATATATTGGGCAAAATCTGCCGAAAATTATCAGAATGCACAAAATTGGGCTTTGTAACAGGAGAACATTCTGTCGACAGAGATGGCACAAAGTAACGGCTCCGGAGAGCAAATCAAAGAGCAAGAAGTGGCGCAGATGTTTCGAGACAGTGACTGTTTAACGAAGAGACGCAGAATTTTCGAACGCCTCTTGAAAGGCCTCCGCCTCTTAATGGGAACTTTAAGGCGATGCCTTTGAAGCTGAAATTTAGTATACCTCTTTCCACTTCATGTTCTCCTGATATATTGGCCAAAATTTGGCAAAAATTTTCATAATGCACAAAATTGGGCTTTGTAACAGGAGAACATGCCGTCGAAAGAGATCGCACAAAGTAACATCTCCGGAGAGCAAATCAAAGAGCGAGAAGTGGCGCAGACGTTTCCAGACTGTGACTGTTTAACGAAGAGACGCAGAATTTTCGAACGCCTCTTGAAAGGCCTGTGCCTCTTATTGGCAACTTTAAGGCGATGCCTTTGAAGCTGAAATTTAGTATACCTCTTTCCACTTCATGTTCCCCTGATATATTGGCCAAAATCTGGCAAAAATTTTCATAATGCACAAAATTGGGCATTGTAGCAGGAGAACATGCCGTCGAAAGAGATGGCACAAAGTAACGGCTCCGGAGAGCAAATCAAAGAGCGAGAAGTGGCGCAGACGATTTCAGACTGTGACTGTTTAATGAAGAGACGCAGAATTTTCGAACGCCTCTTGAAAGGCCTCCGCCTCTAATTTGCAACTTTAAGGATATGCCTTTGAAGCTGAAATTTAGTATACCTCTTTCCACTTCATGTTCCCCTGATATATTGGCCAAAATCTGGCAAAAATTTTCATAATGCACAAAATTGGGCATTGTAACAGGAGAACATGCCGTCGAAAGAGATGGCACAAAGTAACGGCTCCGGAGAGCAAATCAAAGAGCAAGAAGTGGCGCAGATGTTTCGAGACAGTGACTGTTTAACGAAGAGACGCAGAATTTTCGAACGCCTCTTGAAAGGCCTCCGCCTCTTATTGGCAACTATAAGGCGATGCCTTTGAAGCTGAAAATTAGTATACCTCTTTCCACTTCATGTTCTCCTGATATATTGGCCAAAATTTGGCAAAAATTTTCATAATGCACAAAATTGGGCTTTGTAACAGGAGAACATGCCGTCGAAAGAGATGGCACAAAGTAACGTCTCCGGAGAGCAAATCAAGAGCGAGAAGTTGCGCAGACGTTTCCAGACTGTGACTGTTTAACGAAGAGGCGCAGAAAATTTCGAACGCCTCTTGAAAGGCCTCCGCCTCTAATTTGCAACTTTAAGGATATGCCTTTGAAGCTGAAATTTAGTATACCTCTTTCCACTTCATGTTCCCCTGATATATTGGCCAAAATCTGGCAAAATTTTCATAATGCACAAAATTGGGCATTGTAACAGGAGAACATGCCGTCGAAAGAGATGGCACAAAGTAACGGCTCCGGAGAGCAAATCAAAGAGCGAGAAGTGGCGCAGATGTTTCGAGACAGTGACTGCTTAACGAAGAGACGCAGAATTTTCGAACGCCTCTTGAAAGGCCTCCGCCTCTAAATTGCAACTTTAAGGATATGCCTTTGAAACTGAAATTTAGTATACCTCTTTCCACTTCATGTTCCCCTGATATATTGGCCAAAATCTGGCGAAAATTTTCAGAATGCTCAGAATTGGGCATTGTAACAGGAGAACATGCCGTCGAAAGAGATGGCACAAAGTAACGGCTCCGGAGAGCAAATCAAAGAGCAAGAAATGGCGCAGATGTTTCGAGACAGCGACTGTTTAACGAAGAGACGCAGAATTTTCGAACGCCTCTTGAAAGGCCTGTGCCTCTTATTGGCAACTTTAAGGCAATGCCTTTGAAGCTGAAATTTAGTATACCTCTTTCCACTTCATGTTCTCCTGATATATTGGCCAAAATCTGGCGAAAATATTCAGAATGCACAAAATTGGGCTTTGTAACAGGAGAACATGCCGTCGAAAGAGATGGCACAAAGTAACGGCTCCGGAGAGCAAATCAAAGAGCAAGAAGTGGCGCAGATGTTTCGAGACAGTGACTGTTTAACGAAGAGACGCAGAATTTTCGAACGCCTCTTGAAAGGCCTCCGCCTCTTATTGGCAACTATAAGGCGATGCCTTTGAAGCTGAAAATTAGTATACCTCTTTCCACTTCATGTTCTCCTGATATATTGGCCAAAATTTGGCAAAAATTTTCATAATGCACAAAATTGGGCTTTGTAACAGGAGAACATGCCGTCGAAAGAGATGGCACAAAGTAACGTCTCCGGAGAGCAAATCAAAGAGCGAGAAGTTGCGCAGACGTTTCCAGACTGTGACTGTTTAACGAAGAGGCGCAGAAAATTTCGAACGCCTCTTGAAAGGCCTCCGCCTCTAATTTGCAACTTTAAGGATATGCCTTTGAAGCTGAAATTTAGTATACCTCTTTCCACTTCATGTTCCCCTGATATATTGGCCAAAATCTGGCAAAAATTTTCATAATGCACAAAATTGGGCATTGTAACAGGAGAACATGCCGTCGAAAGAGATGGCACAAAGTAACGGCTCCGGAGAGCAAATCAAAGAGCGAGAAGTGGCGCAGATGTTTCGAGACAGTGACTGCTTAACGAAGAGACGCAGAATTTTCGAACGCCTCTTGAAAGGCCTCCGCCTCTAAATTGCAACTTTAAGGATATGCCTTTGAAACTGAAATTTAGTATACCTCTTTCCACTTCATGTTCCCCTGATATATTGGCCAAAATCTGGCAAAAATTTTCATAATGCACAAAATTGGGCATTGTAGCAGGAGAACATGCCGTCGAAAGAGATGGCACAAAGTAACGGCTCCGGAGAGCAAATCAAAGAGCAAGAAATGGCGCAGATGTTTCGAGACAGCGACTGTTTAACGAAGAGACGCAGAATTTTCGAACGCCTCTTGAAAGGCCTGTGCCTCTTATTGGCAACTTTAAGGCAATGCCTTTGAAGCTGAAATTTAGTATACCTCTTTCCACTTCATGTTCTCCTGATATATTGGCCAAAATCTGGCGAAAATATACAGAATGCACAAAATTGGGCTTTGTAACAGGAGAACATGCCGTCGAAAGAGATGGCACAAAGTAACGGCTCCGGAGAGCAAATCAAAGAGCAAGAAGTGGCGCAGATGTTTCGAGACAGTGACTGTTTAACGAAGAGACGCAGAATTTTCGAACGCCTCTTGAAAGGCCTCCGCCTCTTATTGGCAACTATAAGGCGATGCCTTTGAAGCTGAAAATTAGTATACCTCTTTCCACTTCATGTTCTCCTGATATATTGGCCAAAATTTGGCAAAAATTTTCATAATGCACAAAATTGGGCTTTGTAACAGGAGAACATGCCGTCGAAAGAGATGGCACAAAGTAACGTCTCCGGAGAGCAAATCAAAGAGCGAGAAGTTGCGCAGACGTTTCCAGACTGTGACTGTTTAACGAAGAGACGCAGAAAATTTCGAACGCCTCATGAAAGGCCTCCGCCTCTAATTTGCAACTTTAAGGCGATGCGTTTGAAGCTGAAATTTAGTATACCTCTTTCCACTTCATGTTCTCCTGATATATTGGGCAAAATCTGCCGAAAATTATCAGAATGCACAAAATTGGGCTTTGTAACAGGAGAACATTCTGTCGAAAGAGATGGCACAAAGTAACGGCTCCGGAGAGCAAATCAAAGAGCAAGAAGTGGCGCAGATGTTTCGAGACAGTGACTGTTTAACGAAGAGACGCAGAATTTTCGAACGCCTCTTGAAAGGCCTCCGCCTCTTATTGGGAACTTTAAGGCGATGCCTTTGAAGCTGAAATTTAGTATACCTCTTTCCACTTCATGTTCTCCTGATATATTGGCCAAAATTTGGCAAAAATTTTCATAATGCACAAAATTGGGCTTTGTAACAGGAGAACATGCCGTCGAAAGAGATCGCACAAAGTAACATCTCCGGAGAGCAAATCAAAGAGCGAGAAGTGGCGCAGACGTTTCCAGACTGTGACTGTTTAACGAAGAGACGCAGAATTTTCGAACGCCTCTTGAAAGGCCTGTGCCTCTTATTGGCAACTTTAAGGCGATGCCTTTGAAGCTGAAATTTAGTATACCTCTTTCCACTTCATGTTCCCCTGATATATTGGCCAAAATCTGGCGAAAATTATCAGAATGCACAAAATTGGGCTTTGTAACAGGAGAACATGCCGTCGAAAGAGATGGCACAAAGTAACGGCTCCGGAGAGCAAATCAAAGAGCAAGAAATGGCGCAGATGTTTCGAGACAGTGACTGTTTAACGAAGAGACGCAGAATTTTCGAACGCCTCTTGAAAGGCCTCCGCCTCTAATTTGCAACTTTAAGGATATGCCTGTGAAGCTGAAATTTAGTATATCTCTTTCCACTTCATGTTCCCCTGATATATTGGCCAAAATATGGCGAAAATTTTCAGAATGCACAAAATTGGGCTTTGTAACAGGAGAACATGCCGTCGAAAGAGATGGCACAAAGGAACGTCTCCGGAGAGCAAATCAAAGAGCGAGAAGTGGCGCAGACGTTTCCAGACTGTGACTGTTTAACGAAGAGACGCAGAATTTTCGAACGCCTCATGAAAGGCCTCCGCCTCTAAATTGCAACTTTAAGGATATGCCTTTGAAACTGAAATTTAGTATACCTCTTTCCACTTCATGTTCCCCTGATATATTGGCCAAAATCTGGCAAAAATTTTCATAATGCACAAAATTGGGCTTTGTAACAGGAGAACATGCCGTCGAAAGAGATGGCACAAAGTAACGTCTCCGGAGAGCAAATCAAACAGCGATAAGTGGCGCAGACGTTTCCAGACTGTGACTGTTTAACGAAGAGACGCAGAATTTTCGAACGCCTCTTGAAAGGCCTCCGCCTCTAAATTGCAACTTTAAGGATATGCCTTTGAAACTGAAATTTAGTATACCTCTTTCCACTTCATGTTCTCCTGATATATTGGGCAAAATCTGCCGAAAATTATCAGAATGCACAAAATTGGGCTTTGTAACAGGAGAACATTCTGTCGACAGAGATGGCACAAAGTAACGGCTCCGGAGAGCAAATCAAAGAGCAAGAAGTGGCGCAGATGTTTCGAGACAGTGACTGTTTAACGAAGAGACGCAGAATTTTCGAACGCCTCTTGAAAGGCCTCCGCCTCTTAATGGGAACTTTAAGGCGATGCCTTTGAAGCTGAAATTTAGTATACCTCTTTCCACTTCATGTTCTCCTGATATATTGGCCAAAATTTGGCAAAAATTTTCATAATGCACAAAATTGGGCTTTGTAACAGGAGAACATGCCGTCGAAAGAGATCGCACAAAGTAACATCTCCGGAGAGCAAATCAAAGAGCGAGAAGTGGCGCAGACGTTTCCAGACTGTGACTGTTTAACGAAGAGACGCAGAATTTTCGAACGCCTCTTGAAAGGCCTGTGCCTCTTATTGGCAACCTTAAGGCGATGCCTTTGAAGCTGAAATTTAGTATACCTCTTTCCACTTCATGTTCCCCTGATATATTGGCCAAAATCTGGCGAAAATTATCAGAATGCACAAAATTGGGCTTTGTAACAGGAGAACATGCCGTCGAAAGAGATGGCACAAAGTAACGTCTCCGGAGAGCAAATCAAAGAGCGAGAAGTGGCGCAGACGATTTCAGACTGTGACTGTTTAATGAAGAGACGCAGAATTTTCGAACGCCTCTTGAAAGGCCTCCGCCTCTAATTTGCAACTTTAAGGATATGCCTTTGAAGCTGAAATTTAGTATACCTCTTTCCACTTCATGTTCCCCTGATATATTGGCCAAAATCTGGCAAAAATTTTCATAATGCACAAAATTGGGCATTGTAACAGGAGAACATGCCGTCGAAAGAGATGGCACAAAGTAACGGCTCCGGAGAGCAAATAAAAGAGCGAGAAGTGGCGCAGATGTTTCGAGACAGTGACTGCTTAACGAAGAGACGCAGAATTTTCGAACGCCTCATGAAAGGCCTCCGCCTCTAATTTGCAACTTTAAGGCGATGCGTTTGAAGCTGAAATTTAGTATACCTCTTTCCACTTCATGTTCTCCTGATATATTGGGCAAAATCTGCCGAAAATTATCAGAATGCACAAAATTGGGCTTTGTAACAGGAGAACATTCTGTCGAAAGAGATGGCACAAAGTAACGGCTCCGGAGAGCAAATCAAAGAGCAAGAAGTGGCACAGATGTTTCGAGACAGTGACTGTTTAACGAAGAGACGCAGAATTTTCGAACGCCTCTTGAAAGGCCTCCGCCTCTTATTGGGAACTTTAAGGCGATGCCTTTGAAGCTGAAATTTAGTATACCTCTTTCCACTTCATGTTCTCCTGATATATTGGCCAAAATTTGGCAAAAATTTTCATAATGCACAAAATTGGGCTTTGTAACAGGAGAACATGCCGTCGAAAGAGATCGCACAATGTAACATCTCCGGAGAGCAAATCAAAGAGCGAGAAGTGGCGCAGACGTTTCCAGACTGTGACTGTTTAACGAAGAGACGCAGAATTTTCGAACGCCTCTTGAAAGGCCTGTGCCTCTTATTGGCAACTTTAAGGCGATGCCTTTGAAGCTGAAATTTAGTATACCTCTTTCCACTTCATGTTCCCCTGATATATTGGCCAAAATCTGGCGAAAATTATCAGAATGCACAAAATTGGGCTTTGTAACAGGAGAACATGCCGTCGAAAGAGATGGCACAAAGTAACGTCTCCGGAGAGCAAATCTAAGAGCGAGAAGTGGCGCAGACGTTTCCAGACTGTGACTGTTTAACGAAGAGACGCAGAATTTTCGAACGCCTCTTGAAAGGCCTGTGCCTCTTATTGGCAACTTTAAGGCAATGCCTTTGAAGCTGAAATTTAGTATACCTCTTTCCACTTCATGTTCTCCTGATATATTGGCCAAAATCTGGCGAAAATATTCAGAATGCACAAAATTGGGTTTTGTAACAGGAGAACATGCCGTCGAAAGAGATGGCACAAAGTAACGGCTCCGGAGAGCAAATCAAAGAGCAAGAAGTGGCGCAGATGTTTCGAGACAGTGACTGTTTAACGAAGAGACGCAGAATTTTCGAACGCCTCTTGAAAGGCCTCCGCCTCTTATTGGCAACTATAAGGCGATGCCTTTGAAGCTGAAAATTAGTATACCTCTTTCCACTTCATGTTCTCCTGATATATTGGCCAAAATTTGGCAAAAATTTTCATAATGCACAAAATTGGGCTTTGTAACAGGAGAACATGCCGTCGAAAGAGATGGCACAAAGTAACGTCTCCGGAGAGCAAATCAAAGAGCGAGAAGTTGCGCAGACGTTTCCAGACTGTGACTGTTTAACGAAGAGGCGCAGAAAATTTCGAACGCCTCTTGAAAGGCCTCCGCCTCTAATTTGCAACTTTAAGGATATGCCTTTGAAGCTGAAATTTAGTATACCTCTTTCCACTTCATGTTCCCCTGATATATTGGCCAAAATCTGGCAAAAATTTTCATAATGCACAAAATTGGGCATTGTAACAGGAGAACATGCCGTCGAAAGAGATGGCACAAAGTAACGGCTCCGGAGAGCAAATCAAAGAGCGAGAAGTGGCGCAGATGTTTCGAGACAGTGACTGCTTAACGAAGAGACGCAGAATTTTCGAACGCCTCATGAAAGGCCTCCGCCTCTAATTTGCAACTTTAAGGCGATGCGTTTGAAGCTGAAATTTAGTATACCTCTTTCCACTTCATGTTCCCCTGATATATTGGCCAAAATCTGGCGAAAATTTTCAGAATGCACAAAATTGGGCTTTGTAACAGGAGAACATGCCGTCGAAAGAGATGGCACAAAGGAACGTCTCCGGAGAGCAAATCAAAGAGCGAGAAGTGGCGCAGACGTTTCCAGACTGTGACTGTTTAACGAAGAGACGCAGAATTTTCGAACGCCTCTTGAAAGGCCTCCGCCTCTAAATTGCAACTTTAAGGATATGCCTTTGAAACTGAAATTTAGTATACCTCTTTCCACTTCATGTTCCCCTGATATATTGGCCAAAATCTGGCAAAAATTTTCATAATGCACAAAATTGGGCATTGTAGCAGGAGAACATGCCGTCGAAAGAGATGGCACAAAGTAACGGCTCCGGAGAGCAAATCAAAGAGCAAGAAGTGGCGCAGATGTTTCGAGACAGTGACTGTTTAACGAAGAGACGCAGAATTTTCGAACGCCTCTTGAAAGGCCTCCGCCTCTAATTTGCAACTTTAAGGATATGCCTTTGAAGCTGAAATTTAGTATACCTCTTTCCACTTCATGTTCCCCTGATATATTGGCCAAAATCTGGCAAAAATTTTCATAATGCACAAAATTGGGCATTGTAACAGGAGAACATGCCGTCGAAAGAGATGGCACAAAGTAACGGCTCCGGAGAGCAAATCAAAGAGCAAGAAATGGCGCAGATGTTTCGAGACAGCGACTGTTTAACGAAGAGACGCAGAATTTTCGAACGCCTCTTGAAAGGCCTGTGCCTCTTATTGGCAACTTTAAGGCAATGCCTTTGAAGCTGAAATTTAGTATACCTCTTTCCACTTCATGTTCTCCTGATATATTGGCCAAAATCTGGCGAAAATATTCAGAATGCACAAAATTTGGCTTTGTAACAGGAGAACATGCCGTCGAAAGAGATGGCACAAAGTAACGGCTCCGGAGAGCAAATCAAAGAGCAAGAAGTGGCGCAGATGTTTCGAGACAGTGACTGTTTAACGAAGAGACGCAGAATTTTCGAACGCCTCTTGAAAGGCCTCCGCCTCTTATTGGCAACTATAAGGCGATGCCTTTGAAGCTGAAAATTAGTATACCTCTTTCCACTTCATGTTCTCCTGATATATTGGCCAAAATTTGGCAAAAATTTTCATAATGCACAAAATTGGGCTTTGTAACAGGAGAACATGCCGTCGAAAGAGATGGCACAAAGTAACGTCTCCGGAGAGCAAATCAAAGAGCGAGAAGTTGCGCAGACGTTTCCAGACTGTGACTGTTTAACGAAGAGACGCAGAAAATTTCGAACGCCTCTTGAAAGGCCTCCGCCTCTAATTTGCAACTTTAAGGATATGCCTTTGAAGCTGAAATTTAGTATACCTCTTTCCACTTCATGTTCCCCTGATATATTGGCCAAAATCTGGCAAAAATTTTCATAATGCACAAAATTGGGCATTGTAACAGGAGAACATGCCGTCGAAAGAGATGGCACAAAGTAACGGCTCCGGAGAGCAAATCAAAGAGCGAGAAGTGGCGCAGATGTTTCGAGACAGTGACTGCTTAACGAAGAGACGCAGAATTTTCGAACGCCTCATGAAAGGCCTCCGCCTCTAATTTGCAACTTTAAGGCGATGCGTTTGAAGCTGAAATTTAGTATACCTCTTTCCACTTCATGTTCTCCTGATATATTGGCCAAAATTTGGCAAAAATTTTCATAATGCACAAAATTGGGCTTTGTAACAGGAGAACATGCCGTCGAAAGAGATCGCACAAAGTAACATCTCCGGAGAGCAAATCAAAGAGCGAGAAGTGGCGCAGACGTTTCCAGACTGTGACTGTTTAACGAAGAGACGCAGAATTTTCGAACGCCTCTTGAAAGGCCTGTGCCTCTTATTGGCAACTTTAAGGCGATGCCTTTGAAGCTGAAATTTAGTATACCTCTTTCCACTTCATGTTCCCCTGATATATTGGCCAAAATCTGGCGAAAATTATCAGAATGCACAAAATTGGGCTTTGTAACAGGAGAACATGCCGTCGAAAGAGATGGCACAAAGTAACGTCTCCGGAGAGCAAATCTAAGAGCGAGAAGTGGCGCAGACGTTTCCAGACTGTGACTGTTTAACGAAGAGACGCAGAATTTTCGAACGCCTCTTGAAAGGCCTCCGCCTCTAATTTGCAACTTTAAGGATATGCCTTTGAAGCTGAAATTTAGTATACCTCTTTCCACTTCATGTTCCCCTGATATATTGGCCAAAATCTGGCAAAAATTTTCATAATGCACAAAATTGGGCATTGTAACAGGAGAACAAGCCGTCGAAAGAGATGGCACAAAGTAACGGCTCCGGAGAGCAAATCAAAGAGCAAGAAATGGCGCAGATGTTTCGAGACAGTGACTGTTTAATGAAGAGACGCAGAACTTTCGAACGCCTCTTGAAAGGCCTCCGCCTCTAATTTGCAACTTTAAGGATATGCCTGTGAAGCTGAAATTTAGTATACCTCTTTCCACTTCATGTTCCCCTGATATATTGGCCAAAATCTGGCGAAAATTTTCAGAATGCACAAAATTGGGCTTTGTAACAGGAGAACATGCCGTCGAAAGAGATGGCACAAAGGAACGTCTCCGGAGAGCAAATCAAAGAGCGAGAAGTTGCGCAGACGTTTCCAGACTGTGACTGTTTAACGAAGAGACGCAGAATTTTCGAACGCCTCTTGAAAGGCCTCCGCCTCTAAATTGCAACTTTAAGGATATGCCTTTGAAACTGAAATTTAGTATACCTCTTTCCACTTCATGTTCCCCTGATATATTGGCCAAAATCTGGCAAAAATTTTCATAATGCACAAAATTGGGCATTGTAGCAGGAGAACATGCCGTCGAAAGAGATGGCACAAAGTAACGGCTCCGGAGAGCAAATCAAAGAGCAAGAAGTGGCGCAGATGTTTCGAGACAGTGACTGTTTAACGAAGAGACGCAGAATTTTCGAACGCCTCTTGAAAGGCCTCCGCCTCTAATTTGCAACTTTAAGGATATGCCTTTGAAGCTGAAATTTAGTATACCTCTTTCCACTTCATGTTCCCCTGATATATTGGCCAAAATCTGGCAAAAATTTTCATAATGCACAAAATTGGGCATTGTAACAGGAGAACATGCCGTCGAAAGAGATGGCACAAAGTAACGGCTCCGGAGAGCAAATCAAAGAGCGAGAAGTGGCGCAGATGTTTCGAGACAGTGACTGCTTAACGAAGAGACGCAGAATTTTCGAACGCCTCATGAAAGGCCTCCGCCTCTAATTTGCAACTTTAAGGCGATGCGTTTGAAGCTGAAATTTAGTATACCTCTTTCCACTTCATGTTCCCCTGATATATTGGCCAAAATCTGGCGAAAATTTTCAGAATGCACAAAATTGGGCTTTGTAACAGGAGAACATGCCGTCGAAAGAGATGGCACAAAGGAACGTCTCCGGAGAGCAAATCAAAGAGCGAGAAGTGGCGCAGACGTTTCCAGACTGTGACTGTTTAACGAAGAGACGCAGAATTTTCGAACGCCTCTTGAAAGGCCTCCGCCTCTAAATTGCAACTTTAAGGATATGCCTTTGAAACTGAAATTTAGTATACCTCTTTCCACTTCATGTTCCCCTGATATATTGGCCAAAATCTGGCAAAAATTTTCATAATGCACAAAATTGGGCATTGTAGCAGGAGAACATGCCGTCGAAAGAGATGGCACAAAGTAACGGCTCCGGAGAGCAAATCAAAGAGCAAGAAGTGGCGCAGATGTTTCGAGACAGTGACTGTTTAACGAAGAGACGCAGAATTTTCGAACGCCTCTTGAAAGGCCTCCGCCTCTAATTTGCAACTTTAAGGATATGCCTTTGAAGCTGAAATTTAGTATACCTCTTTCCACTTCATGTTCCCCTGATATATTGGCCAAAATCTGGCAAAAATTTTCATAATGCACAAAATTGGGCATTGTAACAGGAGAACATGCCGTCGAAAGAGATGGCACAAAGTAACGGCTCCGGAGAGCAAATCAAAGAGCGAGAAGTGGCGCAGATGTTTCGAGACAGTGACTGTTTAACGAAGAGACGCAGAATTTTCGAACGCCTCTTGAAAGGCCTCCGCCTCTAAATTGCAACTTTAAGGATATGCCTTTGAAACTGAAATTTAGTATACCTCTTTCCACTTCATGTTCTCCTGATATATTGGCCAAAATCTGGCGAAAATATTCAGAATGCACAAAATTGGGCTTTGTAACAGGAGAACATGCCGTCGAAAGAGATGGCACAAAGTAACGGCTCCGGAGAGCAAATCAAAGAGCAAGAAGTGGCGCAGATGTTTCGAGACAGTGACTGTTTAACGAAGAGACGCAGAATTTTCGAACGCCTCTTGAAAGGCCTCCGCCTCTTATTGGCAACTATAAGGCGATGCCTTTGAAGCTGAAAATTAGTATACCTCTTTCCACTTCATGTTCTCCTGATATATTGGCCAAAATTTGGCAAAAATTTTCATAATGCACAAAATTGGGCTTTGTAACAGGAGAACATGCCGTCGAAAGAGATGGCACAAAGTAACGTCTCCGGAGAGCAAATCAAAGAGCGAGAAGTTGCGCAGACGTTTCCAGACTGTGACTGTTTAACGAAGAGACGCAGAAAATTTCGAACGCCTCTTGAAAGGCCTCCGCCTCTAATTTGCAACTTTAAGGATATGCCTTTGAAGCTGAAATTTAGTATACCTCTTTCCACTTCATGTTCCCCTGATATATTGGCCAAAATCTGGCAAAAATTTTCATAATGCACAAAATTGGGCATTGTAACAGGAGAACATGCCGTCGAAAGAGATGGCACAAAGTAACGGCTCCGGAGAGCAAATCAAAGAGCGAGAAGTGGCGCAGATGTTTCGAGACAGTGACTGCTTAACGAAGAGACGCAGAATTTTCGAACGCCTCATGAAAGGCCTCCGCCTCTAATTTGCAACTTTAAGGCGATGCGTTTGAAGCTGAAATTTAGTATACCTCTTTCCACTTCATGTTCTCCTGATATATTGGGCAAAATCTGCCGAAAATTATCAGAATGCACAAAATTGGGCTTTGTAACAGGAGAACATTCTGTCGAAAGAGATGGCACAAAGTAACGGCTCCGGAGAGCAAATCAAAGAGCAAGAAGTGGCGCAGATGTTTCGAGACAGTGACTGTTTAACGAAGAGACGCAGAATTTTCGAACGCCTCTTGAAAGGCCTCCGCCTCTTATTGGGAACTTTAAGGCGATGCCTTTGAAGCTGAAATTTAGTATACCTCTTTCCACTTCATGTTCTCCTGATATATTGGCCAAAATTTGGCAAAAATTTTCATAATGCACAAAATTGGGCTTTGTAACAGGAGAACATGCCGTCGAAAGAGATCGCACAAAGTAACATCTCCGGAGAGCAAATCAAAGAGCGAGAAGTGGCGCAGACGTTTCCAGACTGTGACTGTTTAACGAAGAGACGCAGAATTTTCGAACGCCTCTTGAAAGGCCTGTGCCTCTTATTGGCAACTTTAAGGCGATGCCTTTGAAGCTGAAATTTAGTATACCTCTTTCCACTTCATGTTCCCCTGATATATTGGCCAAAATCTGGCGAAAATTATCAGAATGCACAAAATTGGGCTTTGTAACAGGAGAACATGCCGTCGAAAGAGATGGCACAAAGTAACGTCTCCGGAGAGCAAATCTAAGAGCGAGAAGTGGCGCAGACGTTTCCAGACTGTGACTGTTTAACGAAGAGACGCAGAATTTTCGAACGCCTCTTGAAAGGCCTCCGCCTCTAATTTGCAACTTTAAGGATATGCCTTTGAAGCTGAAATTTAGTATACCTCTTTCCACTTCATGTTCCCCTGATATATTGGCCAAAATCTGGCAAAAATTTTCATAATGCACAAAATTGGGCATTGTAACAGGAGAACAAGCCGTCGAAAGAGATGGCACAAAGTAACGGCTCCGGAGAGCAAATCAAAGAGCAAGAAATGGCGCAGATGTTTCGAGACAGTGACTGTTTAACGAAGAGACGCAGAACTTTCGAACGCCTCTTGAAAGGCCTCCGCCTCTAATTTGCAACTTTAAGGATATGCCTGTGAAGCTGAAATTTAGTATACCTCTTTCCACTTCATGTTCCCCTGATATATTGGCCAAAATCTGGCGAAAATTTTCAGAATGCACAAAATTGGGCTTTGTAACAGGAGAACATGCCGTCGAAAGAGATGGCACAAAGGAACGTCTCCGGAGAGCAAATCAAAGAGCGAGAAGTTGCGCAGACGTTTCCAGACTGTGACTGTTTAACGAAGAGACGCAGAATTTTCGAACGCCTCTTGAAAGGCCTCCGCCTCTAAATTGCAACTTTAAGGATATGCCTTTGAAACTGAAATTTAGTATACCTCTTTCCACTTCATGTTCCCCTGATATATTGGCCAAAATCTGGCAAAAATTTTCATAATGCACAAAATTGGGCATTGTAGCAGGAGAACATGCCGTCGAAAGAGATGGCACAAAGTAACGGCTCCGGAGAGCAAATCAAAGAGCAAGAAGTGGCGCAGATGTTTCGAGACAGTGACTGTTTAACGAAGAGACGCAGAATTTTCGAACGCCTCTGAAAGGCCTCCGCCTCTAATTTGCAACTTTAAGGATATGCCTTTGAAGCTGAAATTTAGTATACCTCTTTCCACTTCATGTTCCCCTGATATATTGGCCAAAATCTGGCAAAAATTTTCATAATGCACAAAATTGGGCATTGTAACAGGAGAACATGCCGTCGAAAGAGATGGCACAAAGTAACGGCTCCGGAGAGCAAATCAAAGAGCGAGAAGTGGCGCAGATGTTTCGAGACAGTGACTGCTTAACGAAGAGACGCAGAATTTTCGAACGCCTCATGAAAGGCCTCCGCCTCTAATTTGCAACTTTAAGGCGATGCGTTTGAAGCTGAAATTTAGTATACCTCTTTCCACTTCATGTTCCCCTGATATATTGGCCAAAATCTGGCGAAAATTTTCAGAATGCACAAAATTGGGCTTTGTAACAGGAGAACATGCCGTCGAAAGAGATGGCACAAAGGAACGTCTCCGGAGAGCAAATCAAAGAGCGAGAAGTGGCGCAGACGTTTCCAGACTGTGACTGTTTAACGAAGAGACGCAGAATTTTCGAACGCCTCTTGAAAGGCCTCCGCCTCTAAATTGCAACTTTAAGGATATGCCTTTGAAACTGAAATTTAGTATACCTCTTTCCACTTCATGTTCCCCTGATATATTGGCCAAAATCTGGCAAAAATTTTCATAATGCACAAAATTGGGCATTGTAGCAGGAGAACATGCCGTCGAAAGAGATGGCACAAAGTAACGGCTCCGGAGAGCAAATCAAAGAGCAAGAAGTGGCGCAGATGTTTCGAGACAGTGACTGTTTAACGAAGAGACGCAGAATTTTCGAACGCCTCTTGAAAGGCCTCCGCCTCTAATTTGCAACTTTAAGGATATGCCTTTGAAGCTGAAATTTAGTATACCTCTTTCCACTTCATGTTCCCCTGATATATTGGCCAAAATCTGGCAAAAATTTTCATAATGCACAAAATTGGGCATTGTAACAGGAGAACATGCCGTCGAAAGAGATGGCACAAAGTAACGGCTCCGGAGAGCAAATCAAAGAGCGAGAAGTGGCGCAGATGTTTCGAGACAGTGACTGTTTAACGAAGAGACGCAGAATTTTCGAACGCCTCTTGAAAGGCCTCCGCCTCTAAATTGCAACTTTAAGGATATGCCTTTGAAACTGAAATTTAGTATACCTCTTTCCACTTCATGTTCCCCTGATATATTGGCCAAAATCTGGCGAAAATTTTCAGAATGCACAAAATTGGGCTTTGTAACAGGAGAACATGCCGTCGAAAGAGATGGCACAAAGGAACGTCTCCGGAGAGCAAATCAAAGAGCGAGAAGTGGCGCAGACGTTTCCAGACAGCGACTGTTTAACGAAGAGACGCAGAATTTTCGAACGCCTCTTGAAAGGCCTGTGCCTCTTATTGGCAACTTTAAGGCAATGCCTTTGAAGCTGAAATTTAGTATACCTCTTTCCACTTCATGTTCTCCTGATATATTGGCCAAAATCTGGCGAAAATATTCAGAATGCACAAAATTGGGCTTTGTAACAGGAGAACATGCCGTCGAAAGAGATGGCACAAAGTAACGGCTCCGGAGAGCAAATCAAAGAGCAAGAAGTGGCGCAGATGTTTCGAGACAGTGACTGTTTAACGAAGAGACGCAGAATTTTCGAACGCCTCTTGAAAGGCCTCCGCCTCTTATTGGCAACTATAAGGCGATGCCTTTGAAGCTGAAAATTAGTATACCTCTTTCCACTTCATGTTCTCCTGATATATTGGCCAAAATTTGGCAAAAATTTTCATAATGCACAAAATTGGGCTTTGTAACAGGAGAACATGCCGTCGAAAGAGATGGCACAAAGTAACGTCTCCGGAGAGCAAATCAAAGAGCGAGAAGTTGCGCAGACGTTTCCAGACTGTGACTGTTTAACGAAGAGGCGCAGAAAATTTCGAACGCCTCTTGAAAGGCCTCCGCCTCTAATTTGCAACTTTAAGGATATGCCTTTGAAGCTGAAATTTAGTATACCTCTTTCCACTTCATGTTCCCCTGATATATTGGCCAAAATCTGGCAAAAATTTTCATAATGCACAAAATTGGGCATTGTAACAGGAGAACATGCCGTCGAAAGAGATGGCACAAAGTAACGGCTCCGGAGAGCAAATCAAAGAGCGAGAAGTGGCGCAGATGTTTCGAGACAGTGACTGCTTAACGAAGAGACGCAGAATTTTCGAACGCCTCATGAAAGGCCTCCGCCTCTAATTTGCAACTTTAAGGCGATGCGTTTGAAGCTGAAATTTAGTATACCTCTTTCCACTTCATGTTCTCCTGATATATTGGGCAAAATCTGCCGAAAATTATCAGAATGCACAAAATTGGGCTTTGTAACAGGAGAACATTCTGTCGAAAGAGATGGCACAAAGTAACGGCTCCGGAGAGCAAATCAAAGAGCAAGAAGTGGCGCAGATGTTTCGAGACAGTGACTGTTTAACGAAGAGACGCAGTGTTCAAGAAAAATAGTACTTATTGCGCCATCTCCCGAGCCCGAGTTAACTCAGGCGTGGTGACGCAATATTCTATCCCCCCTTGTTCATGTGGAGCATCGATCTTATCTCCCTTCCATCGATCGGCGATCGATGGAAGGGGGAGAGCACGCGGATTCGAGGAAATCGAGCGAGATTTCCTCGATCTACTTGTCGACGAGCCCTACGAGAGGTAATACCTGTAAAACGCTTTGCCTGCTTCGCTTGAATTGCTTAAATCGCTTGCTTGCTACGAGAATCGGGCCGATTCCGCGTGCTTCGCGCTGTTTAAGAACTGGTTAATCGTGCCGGGGAACCAGTACCGCTTATATTAAATTCAAAGCAATAATTGTTTAATAATTGTGCCCTATAACGCTTTATTGTATTATACTGTAAATAGACTTATATTTAAGATTACATTTAGTGCTTAAGTCAAAGACAGCTCCCACGCGAGTATCCCGATCCTGCGACGCGAGTGATCCGAAACTTTGCTAACATTTTTTGGTCCTTCGAGCCGGAGCAGCGCCGTTGGAGTCTGTAGTTCTGGAACGTTCGGGATTCCTCGCGAGTGTTGTGGGTAACCGTCGCGCGTGACCTCTGAAACAATGAGCCATTTGATAACGAGTCAACGCGACCTTAAAGGTCGAATCTCGCGTGCGTTCGAAAATTTAAAGAAATTAGGAGCAAATAACTGGAACAAAGCCAACGTATCTACGAGGCTAGAGGCTCTCCGCAAAAATTGGGCTAAATTTGAGGCACAGCATGACCAATTACTTGCCATGGCTGAGGACTCGGAAGTCGTAGGCGATCCGTATTGGAGGGAAGATCAACCAGCAGAAACGGAAGAGATCTTCCTCGTGCAAGAGGCTCTCTTGGTAGGAAAATTAGAGGAGCTTACCAGAGAGGAACGGCTGTGGCCCGAGCCCTGGAACGTTTGTCCATGGACGAGCCGGGCCACGTGGCAGCTACGGGGATCGTCCGTTCAAAGGCCTCGCTACCGCGGATCCCCTTACCGAATTTCGATGGTCAATATAAAGACTGGCCATCTTTCCAAGGACTATTCCAGTCCCTCGTCGTCCGAGACACGACTTTGTCGGACGCTGAGCGTCTACACTATCTGCGGGGCACTCTTAAAGGCGATGCGGCCAAACTCCTTCGTAATCTACCGGTGCGGGAGGAGAATTTCGAAGCTGCATGGAAATTGCTGGAAGACCGTTACGATAATCAGCGGTTATCGGTAAAGGCATTGATGGCGGCCATTTTCGGCTTACCTTCACTAACACGAGAGTCAGGGCCTGACCTCAAAGACTTCTACTACACGTTGTGCGATTCGGTGGAGGCCCTCGCAGCCCTGAAGAGGCCCTATGATGCCAGCGGCGATTGGCTCGTGCATCTGGTCATAGAAAGACTCGATCCCCAATCCAGGCGCGAATGGGAGACACAGCTTGGCAAGACAAAGACTCCCTCGACCTTCCAGCAGCTGAAGGACTTTTTAGAGGGACGCGTTAATACCGTGGAGGCCTTGGAAGAGCAGCGTGGTGGTCCAGCGGGAAAGTCGACGAAGCTACCTGGAACACAAAGAAACGCCAAGGTTCACCAGGTGAGCAAATCCAAAGGCTCTTCTGACCAGTGCAGTCTCTGTGGCGCTAGTCATTTTATTCTGTTTTGTGCTGACTATAAGGCTAAGGGTCCGAAAGAACGTAAAGAAGTCCTGCTAGCTAAACGCCTTTGCTTTAATTGCTTGGGGAGACATCGCGTCGCCGACTGTAAATGCGACAAACGGTGTCAGGAGTGCCAGCAAAGGCACCATACTTCGATTCACGAAGCGACCTCCATTCGTGCTCCAGCCGAGACTTCGGAAGTCTCAGTAAATTTGGGGAAATCCAGAACAAAGGAGAGCCTCCCTCGCGCCGCGGTGTGCTTCCCACCTGTTTTATTAGCTACCGCCAGGATAGTAGTGCGTTCCCGGGACGGCGAGCCAAGATTAGTGAGGGCTCTGATTGATCAAGGCAGTGAAGTCTCGTTAGCTACGGAAGCTTTGGTACAACTGCTACGACTACCAAGGCGACCCTCGAATATACACTTAATTGGCATCGGCAACCAGCGAAAGGAGCGAGTGCGTGGAAGCATACAACTGGAGTTCACGCCACATGGAGGCGACGGCTCACGGCAGATCACCACGGCTTTGGTGCTGCCACGTATTACGGCCTATTCTCCACAGGTCAAGCAGTCAATAAATGTTTGGACTCACCTCCAAGGTCTACCGCTGGCTGATCCGGACTTCACTGCTGGCACCCAGATCGATGTCCTGTTGGGTGCCGACGTCTACTCCATGATCTTGGAGGACGGCGTTCGCAAGGGGCAAGAGGGTGAGCCCATTGCCCAAAAGACGACTTTGGGTTGGATTATATCCGGCCTTGCTACCACGGCCAATCCAGACATACCGCGTGCTTCGAACGGGCTCGTCACGCTGAAGTGTACGATGGAAGATGACCTCGTCCCGATGGTCCAACGGTTCTGGGAACAAGAAGAAGTGAGGGTGACGACTACCTTCAATGCTGAGGACCAGGAGTGCGAGGATTACTTTGCGACCACTCACCAGCGTCTTCCGTCCGGGCGTTATATGGTGCGCCTCCCCTTCAAGGAGACGCAAGGACTGGGCGAGTCTCGAGCCGGGGCCGTCCGAATGCTTCAACGGATGGAGGCCAAGAGCAGTCGGAACACCGCTTTCAAGGAGGCCTACCAGTCGTTCCTGCGTGAGTATGAGGAATTAAGGCATATGTCTAAGACCGATAAACTTTGCCCAGATGGCGAGAGCTATTACCTGCCGCACCACGGCGTGCTAAAAGAGAACAGCACTACCACGAAGCTTCGGGTGGTGTTCAATGGCTCCTACGCTACCAGCTCAGGGAAGTCACTGAACGACCTCCTCATGGTGGGACCCAACTTGCTACCGGGTCTTCTACGAGTGTTACTGCGGTGGCGAGTACATCGGATTTGCTTGACTGCCGATATTGAAAAGATGTTTCGCCAAATTATCATGCACCCTGACGACCGCCGTTTTCAAAGGCTGCTTTGGCGACGACAAGAAGACGAAGCAATCAGCGATTACGAGCTGAATACTGTTACTTACGGCCTGGCCTGTGCTCCCTACCTGGCCATTCGCACGCTGCGACAACTGGCTCAGGATGAACGCTCCAGGTTTCCAAGGGCTGCTGCGATCCTGGAAAGGGATGTTTACATGGACGATGTGCTTACTGGAGCCGACGGAAAAGAGGAGGCACGCAAGATCCAAGAGGAGCTGTGTCTACTCTGCAGGGCGGGCGGCTTTAATTTAAGGAAGTGGGTGTCTAACTCTCCCACCTTACTGAAGGAGCTCCCAGGCGAAGAGGTCCCATCGGCCGTCAACTGGGAGGAAGGCACACTCCACACGGCTTTGGGCGTCCATTGGAACGT
This sequence comes from Andrena cerasifolii, assembly GCF_050908995.1. NCBI lineage: Eukaryota > Metazoa > Arthropoda > Insecta > Hymenoptera > Andrenidae > Andrena > Andrena cerasifolii. Next base: position 31,985 of record NW_027485500.1, read on the forward strand.
GCGCGAGGACGAGTTCCGAGTCCGGGTAGTGGAGGATCATGCTACCCCAGTCGTTACCCGTCGCACAGTCCTCTCCCGCATCGCTCGAATCTTCGATCCTCTGGGATTTCTGGCGCCGGTAACTGTAACAGCAAAGATATTTTTGCAATCACTTTGGCTGTTGAAAATAGATTGGGACACCACGCTACCGCCAGCGGCCGGACGAGAGTGGACCCAATATGTAGCGGATTTGCCGAGCCTGGCAGAGGTCAGAGTGCCACGCTGGCTAGGACTTCACCCCAGGGTCAAGCATCTGGAGCTCCACGGATTTGCGGACGCTTCAGAGAGAGCCTTCGCCGCCGTGGTATATCTACGAGTCGTGGACGACGACGACCACGCGCAGGCGCACTTGATCACCTCCAAAACGAAGGTGGCTCCACTACAGCGAGTCACGCTCCCAAGGCTCGAGTTGTGCGCTGCTGCTCTGCTGAGCCGTCTGGTGACCGTCACGAAGGGGGCCATGGAATGGGACAGCGTCCCGACACACCTATGGAGCGATTCAAGGATCGTACTGGACTGGATACGAGGCCATCCGTCACGGTGGAAAACTTACGTAGCGAATCGGGTGGCGGATATCCAGCGGGAGCTGCCGGAGGCACGGTGGCATCATGTGGCAGGGAGCGAGAACCCTGCGGACTGCGCTTCAAGGGGCTTGCCACCCAATCAACTACCGAGCTTTGACTTGTGGTGGAGGGGACCAGCCTGGCTCACCGGACCCCCTCACTGGTTGAACGACACTACAAACCAGGAGGAGGTTACAGATCTGGAGGCCAGAGTCGTGTCGAACCTGGCCACTAGTGATAAAGAGGTTGCACACAATTACCTCTTAAACGCTTATTCTTCCATTCAGCGCCTCCTGAGGATAACGGCCTGGTGTCTACGCTGGACGACACACCGATCCCCCCGAGGAGGCCGGGACCCGTGCTTGTCACCCGCTGAAGTCGAGGCCGCGCGGGCGCGCTGGATCAGGGTGATTCAGCGCCAGGAGTTTCGGGAGGACTGCCACCAACTGCTACAGGGAACCCCGCTGACGAGTCGCAGTAAGCTGCTACGACTCACACCCTTCTTAGATTCCCAAGGGCTACTGCGGGTCGGTGGGCGGTTGAAGCACGCTGCGCTGGCCTCCTGGGAGAAGCACCCCATCATCCTGCCAAAGGAAGGTCACTTCACGGAGCTGTTAATTGACGAAGCGCACCGAAGAACGCTACATGGAGGGACGCAACTTACCTTGGCGGCTTTACGACAAAGGTATTGGATATTGCAGGGTCGACAGAGAGTCAAGGCCCATATTCATCGCTGCGTCACTTGTCTCCGCTGGAGGGCATCGCCAGGACAACAGTTGATGGGAAACTTACCTGCTTACCGGGTCACGCCAGCCCGGCCGTTTCTACAAGTGGGCTTGGACTATGCTGGGCCCTTCACACTGTTGGCTTCCCGAGGCAGGGGTCAACGAACACACAAGGGTTATGTGGCCGTGTTTGTGTGTTTAACCACTCGTGCCGCCCACTTGGAGGTCGTATCTGATTATAGCACCGAGGCCTTCCTTGCAGCACTGCGACGCTTTACCGCGAGGCGAGGTCTCTGTTCCACCATCCACAGCGACCGAGGCACCAATTTTGTCGGGGCAGCACGGGAGCTGCGCGATAACCTGGAACCTCTGCGCAGCACAAGTGAGGTTATGCAGGCCCATCTACTAGGCGACGGCATTACTTGGCGATTCAACCCACCTGCAGCCCCGCACTTCGGGGGGATTTGGGAGGCGGCCGTGAAGGCCACAAAGCACCATCTGAGGAGGGTCGTCGGCGATCAGCATCTCACCTATGAAGAGATGACGACCCTGCTTGCCCAAATTGAAGCGTGCTTGAACTCACGACCTCTGCAACCGCTGAGCGACGACCCGGGAGATGTCACGGCCCTCACACCAGGGCATTTCTTGATTGGTGACGCACTACTTGCCGTTCCCGATCCACCGGTGGAAGACGTCCCCAGGTCACGCTTGTCCCGATGGCATCTACTGCAGCAGATGAGACTGCAGTTTTGGCGTAGTTGGTCGCGCGAGTATCTACAGTCACTCCAAGCCCGCAATAAATGGACGCGACCTCACCCCCAACCACGAGTTGGGGATCTTTGTATCCTGAAGAATGAGCTTTTGCCACCCAACAAGTGGCCACTTGCACGAGTCACGCGATTGATCCCCGGGCCGGATGGATTGACACGTGTTGCCCATGTAAAGACCTCGCGATCGGAATTCGTCAGACCAATCGTCAAGCTAATTTACTTACCGCATGTTCAGGTCGCCGAAACGACGAATTCCACTTCAGATACACACCACTAATTCACAACCGGATCTAAATCGATGAACGATCTCCCCATGGACAGGGCGGTGGCGCCGCGAGCCGCGAGCGATCACGCCATAGCGTCCCAGCCAATCCACGTTACATTCATTCATCGAACGATGAATGGCGGGCGGGAATGTTCAAGAAAAATAGTACTTATTGCGCCATCTCCCGAGCCCGAGTTAACTCAGGCGTGGTGACGCAATATTCTATCCCCCCTTGTTCATGTGGAGCATCGATCTTATCTCCCTTCCATCGATCGGCGATCGATGGAAGGGGGAGAGCACGCGGATTCGAGGAAATCGAGCGAGATTTCCTCGATCTACTTGTCGACGAGCCCTACGAGAGGTAATACCTGTAAAACGCTTTGCCTGCTTCGCTTGAATTGCTTAAATCGCTTGCTTGCTACGAGAATCGGGCCGATTCCGCGTGCTTCGCGCTGTTTAAGAACTGGTTAATCGTGCCGGGGAACCAGTACCGCTTATATTAAATTCAAAGCAATAATTGTTTAATAATTGTGCCCTATAACGCTTTATTGTATTATACTGTAAATAGACTTATATTTAAGATTACATTTAGTGCTTAAGTCAAAGACAGCTCCCACGCGAGTATCCCGATCCTGCGACGCGAGTGATCCGAAACTTTGCTAACACGCAGAATTTTCGAACGCCTCTTGAAAGGCCTCCGCCTCTTATTGGGAACTTTAAGGCGATGCCTTTGAAGCTGAAATTTAGTATACCTCTTTCCACTTCATGTTCTCCTGATATATTGGCCAAAATTGGGCAAAATTTTCATAATGCACAAAATTGGGCTTTGTAACAGGAGAACATGCCGTCGAAAGAGATCGCACAAAGTAACATCTCCGGAGAGCAAATCAAAGAGCGAGAAGTTGCGCAGACGTTTCCAGACTGTGACTGTTTAACGAAGAGACGCAGAATTTTCGAACGCCTCTTGAAAGGCCTGTGCCTCTTATTGGCAACTTTAAGGCGATGCCTTTGAAGCTGAAATTTAGTATACCTCTTTCCACTTCATGTTCCCCTGATATATTGGCCAAAATCTGGCGAAAATTATCAGAATGCACAAAATTGGGCTTTGTAACAGGAGAAACATGCCGTCGAAAGAGATGGCACAAAGTAACGGCTCCGGAGAGCAAATCAAAGAGCAAGAAATGGCGCAGATGTTTCGAGACAGTGGACTGTTTAACGAAGAGACGCAGAATTTTCGAACGCCTCTTGAAAGGCCTCCGCCTCTAATTTGCAACTTTAAGGATATGCCTGTGAAGCTGAAATTTAGTATATCTCTTTCCACTTCATGTTCCCCTGATATATTGGCCAAAATCTGGCGAAAATTTTCAGAATGCACAAAATTGGGCTTTGTAACAGGAGAACATGCCGTCGAAAGAGATGGCACAAAGGAACGTCTCCGGAGAGCAAATCAAAGAGCGAGAAGTGGCGCAGACGTTTCCAGACTGTGACTGTTTAACGAAGAGACGCAGAATTTTCGAACGCCTCATGAAAGGCCTCCGCCTCTAAATTGCAACTTTAAGGATATGCCTTTGAAACTGAAATTTAGTATACCTCTTTCCACTTCATGTTCCCCTGATATATTGGCCAAAATCTGGCAAAAATTTTCATAATGCACAAAATTGGGCTTTGTAACAGGAGAACATGCCGTCGAAAGAGATGGCACAAAGTAACGTCTCCGGAGAGCAAATCAAAGAGCGATAAGTGGCGCAGACGTTTCCAGACTGTGACTGTTTAACGAAGAGACGCAGAATTTTCGAACGCCTCTTGAAAGGCCTCCGCCTCTAAATTGCAACTTTAAGGATATGCCTTTGAAACTGAAATTTAGTATACCTCTTTCCACTTCATGTTCTCCTGATATATTGGGCAAAATCTGCCGAAAATTATCAGAATGCACAAAATTGGGCTTTGTAACAGGAGAACATTCTGTCGACAGAGATGGCACAAAGTAACGGCTCCGGAGAGCAAATCAAAGAGCAAGAAGTGGCGCAGATGTTTCGAGACAGTGACTGTTTAACGAAGAGACGCAGAATTTTCGAACGCCTCTTGAAAGGCCTCCGCCTCTTAATGGGAACTTTAAGGCGATGCCTTTGAAGCTGAAATTTAGTATACCTCTTTCCACTTCATGTT